>NW_020185338.1:5171161-5226309 GCF_003031525.2 Neophocaena asiaeorientalis asiaeorientalis | reverse complement strand
TATATCAGTCAATTGCTTAAACAGTGACATTCATTTCACTACCTTTTGGGACAAAGTTTTCCTATCTGCTAGATGAAGTTAAGCAAGGGAAAGTAAGTGTAAACTTAGTTTTTAAAAGGTGGACAGACATAAAAGAATGTGGTAACAAACTCTGTTGAGGTAATGTTTTAGAAGTAATTTAGGCTGTGTTAACTCAATGGGATAGTATTAGAAATAAGCAAAAGACCTGAACATTTGAAGTTGTGAAGAACTTCCCTCACTTACTGAGTTTTCATATATACACATCATGTGTTTTGGTGAGGTTGCACCACACAGACAAAATACGCAGGCATCTTGCCTTCCTTTCAGGAATTTAAAATAATAAATAGCCTCATCAGATTCCAAACACAGCTGGTTATTTTCTAATAATATTTGTAGAAGCTAACATCAGGCAATGTTGTGTGCATGCTTTCCCATATATAAACATTGCATCAATAAAGTATAGTTTAATTTATTTGATAGAACAAGGAGCTGGAAGTATAATGGCAGACGTTTCAATCATTTTACCATTGACTTGCTCTGTAACTGTCTGTCAGTCTACAGGCTTTTGCTGTTTCTGTGCTGAATTGATCAATGGTAATGCAGTTATCTGTACTCTTCTTTGACTCATTACCAGGTGAATTGAAAAATAGTATGTATTAAACAAATTTTGCCAAATACTACACTCACAGCACTATCAAAAACTAAGTAAGAGAAGGCTTGAAATGCTGTCCAAAACAGTTCTCAAAAAGAACTATTAGACTTCACATGGCAGAAAATTACAGGGGATATCTTTGCTTTGGAGATCATGAAATACGGCATTAATCTACTATTCCCACAGGTCATACTATCACCATCTTCTAAATCCAGCCCTTTAATTAGTGCATGCTGCCATGAAAACATCTGAGTAAAGGATCCCAAGGTTGGAAGTAACCTTTAAGAAAACTTATCAAAGTATCTATGTGAGGCTCACGTCACCCCTAGAATCTCATGGATAAATGTTGTCCAGTGCAAGCTTGAACATTCGCTCCTATGGAAGCCACTGATTCACCTGCGAACAACTTTGACAGTGGGGATTAATGTCCTTGTATTAATTCCCAATTTTACTGCCTCCACCTTCTACTGTAATTGTGCTTTGTGAGGGGATTATAAATTAGCTTAATCATTTTTTTCACATTCAGTAGCAATTTAGCATATAAGAAGTATGTGCCTGCTGCAAATCAGGCACTGTTTTGGATACAGGAAATAAAATACTGAATAAAAGGGAGCCCCCAATCACATGGCGTTAACTGTCTTGCTGCGAGATGACTAGGAAACAGGTACATACATAAGCAAGCACAGTACAGTAATATGACTTAGGATAGGTATTTGTGTAGAATGGAATGGAATTATCCAGCAGGTAGTTGGATTAGGGGTGTTGCCTAAGTGAAGAACAGAGGTATGACAATGCTGTTTTCTTCCAGGAAACAGATAGCACTCACATATATATCAAGTTAATCAGCTAATAATAAATATCTTGGCCAAGCGCTATTGGGTGACCACCATGCAGCAGCTACTGATTCATGTACCTTTCCTGGACAATGTCACCTAATACTATGGATGCCATATGAGGAGGTACTATCATTATTTACCTTCTTATAGATGAGAGAACTGAAGTTGGGAGAGGTCAAGTTATTAACCCAACATTACCCAATGAACAGGTGGCTAAGCAAAGACTCAAATCTTAATCTCTGAATAGCACCTCTCCAGGGTAATGCTGTGAGAATGAACTTCAAAGGAAAGGTGACTTACAAATGAGATTTCTTCTTTACCAACGTTTTCTCTTTTAGAAAACACTAGATAATTTCCAGAATTTCAAGGGAGCGCTTTCAGTTCACAAGCCAAATCCTGATAATGTAGTACATTTCACAAGTTAACAAAGCAAATTCTGGTGTCACCTGGATTCCATTCTGGGGTCATTCTGTTCTGGGGTCAGTTCCTTGCTTTAGGCAAGACCTTCAAGCCTGACCCCCTTTAAGTTTCTCACCTCTAAACACCCTTCTACTAGCTCATGGGCCTGCAGCCCACTGGACTTTTCTCTATTGCTTAAGCACCCCTCCCAAACCTTCCTACTCTGGGCGTTTGTACTTGCTGTTTCCTCTTCCTAAGACATTATTCTCCATATTTTTCCCACAGCCCTTTAGCCCCTTATTGTCTCAGGGCCAATGTAGATAGCCGGCTTTGCTGCTTTAGAATTCCACTGCTCTCTGCAACTCAAAGTTCTCTCCATCTTATTAGCCAACACTATTTCCTTCAGTGTACTGATCATCTGACCGATAGTGTATATTTATTTGCTTAATCAGCATTTTAATATTCTCCACTGGAATGAAAGCACCATAAGGTTAAGAGTTCTGGCCAGCATGGTCACTATGTATCCTGAACAACTAGAATAATACTTGGCTTCTGGTGAGACTGGAAAAGATAAAAGGATGATGCATTTACTTTTTCAATGAATATTTGCTGAGTGCCTCCTGTGTGTTGGGCCCAAATGCAATTAAAAAATAACTTGCCTATACCAAAATAGTATCTATATAACTCTATACAGATAAATCTCATTTTCGCCAGTTTGAGATGAGTCTGAGAAGTTAAAAACTTGGGTCAGTAGCCCAGCCAGCCAGGTAGAAGATGGATGAGGGAGAATCAACATTAAACTCTCTCCTACTCCAAAGCATTTGGCCCTATATTTCAGAAAATATGGTGAAGGCTAAAATAAAAGTGTGACAATGAAGAGAAATCAGAGCATAAGTGGAACTGATTCAACCTGGGAGAATCAGAGAAGTTTCTCAGAAGTGACTATTTCCCTGTGTTTGGAAATTTGAGGAAGAATTTGACAGGAGAAGAGCAGCAAGGAGACATTCCTGCCAGAAAGGAAGTCATGTGCAAGAAGCAGGGCTGTGCAAATCAACAAAGGTCCATTTAACATCTGCCTTTTTGAAAATAGACTCCGCCATGGCAGCAGGGTTTTACAAATTGCTTGCAAGAATATCTACAAAACAAGATTTAGCCACTAAAATTCAAAGCAAGACATTGATAGCTAGCATGCAGCCCAATGAAAGTGTAACAAATCAGCACCAGGTTCTGTCTACCAAACGGAGACAGACAAATTGAACACTGTCGAGCGGACATAAAAGCCCACTGCAGGGCTTCCCTGGTGGCATAGTGGTTGAGAGTCCGCCTGCCGATGCAGGGGACACGGGTTCGTGCCCCGGTCCGGGAGGATCCCACATGCCGCGGAGCGGCTGGGCCCATGAGCTATAGCCACTAAGCCTGCGCGTCCGGAGCCTGTGCTCCGCAACGGGAGAGCCACAACAGTGAGAGGCCCGCGTACCGGAAAAAAAAAAAAAAAAGCTCACTGCAGGGACAGGAATAAAGACGCAGATGTAGAGAATGGATTTGAGGACACCGGGAGGGAGGAAGGGTAATCTGGGACGAAGTGAGAGAGTGGCATGGACATATATACACTACCAAATGTAAAATAGACAACTAGTGGGAAGCAGCCGCATAGCACAGGGAGATCAACTCAGAGATCAGCTTTGTGACCACCTAGAGGGGTGGGATAAGGAGGGTGGGAGGGAGACACATGAGGGAGGGGATATGGGGGTATAAGTGTACGTATAGCTGATTCACTTTGTTATACAGCAGAAACTAATTCACCATTGTAAAGCAATTATACTCCAATAATGATGTTAAAAGAAAGAAAGAAAGAAAGAAATGGGGAAAGAGGAAAGATTCACTTCATAGAGTTTGAAGAAGCAAATTTTTATTTTATTTTAATTCAATAAAATATTGAATTAAAAAAAAGCTCACTGCAGTGAACAGGGATGGAGGCTGAGAGGCCACGAGCTTGCCCTCCTAATTTATTAGATTCTTGTAAGAAATGCAGATTACAATCTGTCATTTTTATATTCATGTTCATTTGAGACCCACTATCAGAGCGACAAGGCTAACTGCCCATTGACAGCAGCGTGAAGTCTGCAAAAGCGAAGATGGGTACTGACTGCCAGGTTTCCGGAGACAAGCTGGCATCAGAAATTGTCTCTAAGGGTAGTATACATATTGGTACTCCAGAGTCATCGGGAAATTGTTCCAGAGACAGAATTAAGTGAGAACTCAAGTAACTGTCAGACATATTTCATTACTGATGTAAATACTAAACAGAGTAATTTTGCTGATGTTTCCGGGTTAGCATTAAATCCCAACTCTGAAGGAAAACCTATTGTCTGTAAGGAGGAAATTTCCTTACAAGTTTCGGATGGTGTGAATGTGCTAAAGCCAAAACACATATTACTTCCTCCCAGAATCATTTTTCTTAACAACTTTCCCTACACTGGGCTTGGAACAGGTTAGGTTTATTTAAAGAACTCTATTTCAAATAGTATCTATCACATGGAAGTAGGTTGTTTGGTGTGTGTCTCTGTGTCTGCACCTGCGTGTCTGTCCATCTGTGTGTTTTTTCTCTGTGTGTTTTTATATCCTCCATAAAAGGATATTTTATTTCAGAAGAAAATGTCAGAAGTCAAACAGTACAAAGGCCATTTTTTTCTCATAAATTCTTACAGTGGTTTCTTTTCTAGTGGTGTCCCCTTGAATTGCTTGCATTTTAAACATCTGTAATAAGTTATGTACCATTTCTAACTGTATTAGCACTGAATCACTTACTTTTCCAGGAAATAAAATATTTTTCTCTGTTTCATCACGTTTTATTTCATGATCATGCACATGTAAATGTCCTAGATATTTTTTTACCCACAGGGGTTTTGCATATTTACCCGGAATAAAAATGAAAAGAGAGGTAACCAACCCATCAAACATCTCTCTCCCTCCAACAGCCAATAGAAATGCATTTGTGAGCTAAGAAAGTGGTATGGTTTGAACAAAGAAAGCTGTTAAATGTACCTTTAGAACTCTTTGTAGGATATAAAATTCTGGAGATATAGCTCTGTTTCTACTTCATCTCAACCAGCTTTAATTTCTATACAAAGTGAATATTAAATCTTGAAAAGGCCTAGAAAAGAACAAAGCATATTTCTTTGTGAGCACATTAAATATACCAGGCTTCCACTTTGCCGTAAAACTTGCATGAACAGATATAAGAACAGGCAAGGAATAAGGGTCGTTCCTTTGTCCAAGCTAAATTCACCAGTTCTTCCCCTAACAAATCACTTATATATGATTTGTGAGTTAATGAATTATAGCACATAATATCCACTGGCAACACAATTTTGCTATGCCGTTTTTTTAATATCCTGCTGAAACCATTTTTTTTAGATTGAAGGAGGTAAAGAATTAATTAGCACAGGCTTATTAATACTTTCAGGATAAAGTTGTGAAATTTTTCATTTTTTTATGGAAAAGGAAATATATATAAGAAATGGTATTGTATGTAAGGAACTTATGCTAACTATACACAAAAAATATCTTTTATAAACATATTTGATATTTGTAAAATTAAATTTGTGTTTTGAGCTATGCCACAAGTCTTAATTTATAATAGAGATGACTTCATGAATGTACTATAATTCTTTTTCCTTTTCATGTAATTTATAGTCAAATTTGGATATATGATGAATAAAACCATTGCTTCTGGGTCCTATTATTTTAGCTTAGCTCTCAAAGTTTGGACAAAGCAGAAATGTGAATAGGCTAGTTAAGGATGTTATATAGTTACAGAGTCGTAGTAAATCCTTTTGTAATATTAACCCACCAACATGATTTCTCCATGAGCCTCCTGAAAATCTAGAATCAAACCCTTCCTTAATAAAAGGAAATCTCAGATTCGAGGTATAAGTTAGACTTCAGCCTCACAAGAACTTAAAAATGTTTGCTTTCCTATCCATTCAGTGGGGAAATTTGAGCTGGTTTGGGCTTCTAGTTTAAAACACCTGAGAGCCCTACCATCTCTAAGAGAGAGTTGGAGTTAACAGTAAGTATGCTTTCAAAGGTTTGAACCTCTACAGCAGCATCCTTAAGAGTTAGTCACAAGTGTGCTTGGGACTTTGGAAATTGAACTTGAAATCTTAGCCATGAGAAATTTACTTTTCTTTCAATATAGATGGTGCTCTTTTTTTTTTTTTTTTTCCGGTACGCAGGGCTCTCCCTGTTGTGGCCTCTCCTGTTGCGGAGCACAGGCTCCGGACGTGCAGGCTCAGCGGCCATGGCTCACGGGCCTAGCCGCTCCACGGCATGTGGGATCTTCGCGGAACGGGGTACGAACCCGTGCCCCTGCATCGGCAGGCGGACTTTCAACCACTGCACCACCAGGGAAGCCCTAGATGGTGCTCTTGACTTCCATCAAATCAGCATCATCTGAAGGATACCTTGTCACTGGATTTCTTACTTCTTCAACTAGAACCTTATAAAAACTGCCCACAAAGGAAGAACTGTATATGTATAATCTACTGATACCTTTCCTATTGGAAGACAACACTTCTTGCTGGTAATTCATGTAATATAGGAACTAAGAAGAATCCTTCGCCTCCTTCCCCTCAGGTATTTATAGGACCACAAGAAGAGTACATTACACAAAGCAAAGATGACCTATTAAAAGCAACCAGAGTTAGAGGAATTCGACCATTTTTAAAATCATACAAGTACAATTTTTTGTCATATGGAGTGATGCATTGAAAGGAGACTAGTTCTAAGATTAAAAGGAGACTTTTAAATTTTGAAAGATAGTAAAATGGGATTTCCTTAAAAGCTGTTTTTGTGGTAAAAATTTATGAGATAGCTGTATTTGTTTTGTATCATCATTCCTTCTTTGCCAGCTCCACAAAATAACCTTTAAAAATAGCTGTGCAGTAACAGCTAAGAATGGAAATGGTTTTAGATAATTTTTTTGGTAGTGTGCAGAGGCACCTGAAGAGATGTGGCATTTCCTGTCCTTAGAAAGCTCTTTATCCTGAAACTCTGGGTGGAGGGGAGGAGAAGAAAATAGAAAGAAAGATTTCATCACAACAGAACTCAATCGATGTTAAAAATGTCTTATGTACATGCAATTGAGGCCAGATCCGGAAATTTTACTTATAATTATATATACATAATACATTTATAAAGCAGTCACTTGGACTCTGTGGTCTACAGTATATCTTCATCTTTATTATCCTTGGGCCTGATTTTTTGTTTGGCAGCAAATGGAATTTTAACTTGGCAGAGGAGTTTTTTGCAGTTAGCAGATATTCATGGTGTGCTACCAAGCCTCTACAAATCGACTAGATTGTAGAATGCTAAGGAGAGTCTAAAAGGAATGGAGAGAGGTCTGTCATTGTTTGACACTTGTCCTGGATTCATATGCATCAACATATGCATCCATTCCTCACTTGTTGGGTGACCATCGACCTGTTAATGGTCCCAGCTCAATCTAGAATCTTCATCTATGAAAAAGAATGTTTGCCTCACCATAGTGATATGGGACCTGGAGCTGGCATGTTTTTTAAGTCACCTATTATACTGTATGACACAGAGTTTAGGATGAATAAATAATAACTGGTTTTGTTAGTATTACCTTGTTTTCTTCTTTCTTATCATGTGAATATACAAATGTGTTCTAATGTCTCCCATAGAAAAAGTACAAATACAACCTCCTTTAGTTCTACTCCTCCCCTAGTCCACACACCAGCCAGTTTCTCTGTTACTATAGAAGAGCTAAACTTGAAGGAAATATGGCAGCCTCCATATACTCTCCTCTCATTCTCTCTTCAACCCTACTCCAGCCAAGGTGTTGCCTCCATTTTTCTCTCATGTTGCCAAATCCTTTGGGTATTTCTGTCTACTCAAATTATTTGGCAGCATTCAACAAAATCAATTCCCATTTCTCAAAACATTCTACTCTTGGTCTTCTGACACACCCTTTTCTCAGTTTTCTATCTACAATACTGGGCTTTCTTGCTCAGCCTTTTTCTTTTTTATGTTTTTTATTTTTTTATAAGATTCTTACCTCTGAATAAGTATATTTCTCAGTTTTACTCACAAGTATCTTTTATTCCTGTGTTGTATGTCTACCATGTAGTGTCACCCATTTCTATGACTTTAAATATCACATGTACATTGAGACATAACTTTAGAAATCCTATGCTCATCTCCTGGTAAGAACTCTCCTCTGCATGGCAAACCATCAAGTTGAAATCTCAGACTTTTTGTCCAAAATTATGCTCTTGATTCAACAGTTCACCTCTATTCTAACTCCTTGATTTTTCCGTCATTCTAAATGGCTTTACCATTGCCTAGTTGCTCAAGCTATAAAACCTAAATTTCCATAAGATACCAGGACCAAGACCATAGTCTCTATGGTTTAAATCTTGGCCCTGTCATATTATGCCAGACAACTGCCTAAGTCCATTTGTGTTGCTATAACAAAATACAACACACTAGATGGTTTAAAAAACAGAAATTTACTTTTCAAATTTTGGAGGCTGGGAGGTCCAAGACCCAAGTTCCAGATTTGGTGCCTGGTGAGGCCCATTTCATAGCTCACAGATGGTCATCTTTTTGTTGTGTGCTTACACAACAGAAGGAGTGGTGGAGATCTCTGGATCTTCTTTTTATAAGGACACTAAAGCCATTCATGTGGGCTCCACTCTTGTGATCCAATCACCTTCCAAAGGCTCCAGTCCTAAACACCATCACATTGGGACTTAGGTTTCAATATGTGAATTTGAGGGGTGCACAAATACTCAGTATATAATAGTGACTTGGAAATTCTCTGTACCTCTCTGTGTCACAGCTTCCTCACTTGCATTTCAGTCAGTTTGGGCTGCTTTAAGAAAATACCATAGACTGTGTGGCTGAAACAACAAAAATTTATCTTACATAGTTCCAGAGGTTGGAAAGTTCAAGATCTAGGTGCCAAGGTGGTCAAGTTCTGGTGAAAGCCCTCTGGCTGGTTTACAGATGACTGTCATCATGCTGTGTCCTCAGAAGGCAAGGAGAGACATCATCTTTTTCATGTGTCTTCTTATAAGGGCACTGATCTCATTCATGAGGGCTCTACTCTTATGACCAAATTATTCCTCAAAGCCCTACTTCTAAGTATCTTCATGTTGGGCATTAGAGCCTCAACATATGAATTTTGGGAAAACAGAAAACTTCAGTCCATAACAACTTACAAAATGGAGATAATGATAGTAATACCTTTATGTTGAGTTTATTATAAGGAATAAATTAATGAATTTATTAAGTGTTGTGCATAGTGCTCTACCTAGAGAAAATATACAACAAGTACTACCTGTTATCTTCAGCAGCATCATCAATGTCACCTTCAGTGCTGCTACCATCATCATCATCATCATCATCTTTGGCTTTTAACTATCACATTCCACACCCAACCTAAAGGAACTCAGGCAGATTTCCAAATGTATTTTATAATATTTTAAATCTACCCATTCTCTCTTTCTCTGCCACCACTCTATCCAACCCAACGTCACTTCTTACTTGGATTATTGCAATAGCCTCTAGTTGGCTTTGACAATTCTTTTCTTATTGTCTTCTAGTTCTCCAATGCAGAAAACAAATTTTCAACATGTCAATAATTTGTCCTTTGATAATTTTACATATTATAATTTAGAATAACATTAAAACTCCTTATGTCTTAAAAGTCTAGTGTGTTATGGCCATATACCAACTCTACAACTTCACCTTATTCCACTTTCTAGTTGGTTCATCAGAGAATAACACAGTTTCTTATATATTTTTTGAATGTTTTGAGCATGCCTAGATACTTCTTGCCTCAAGGTTTTCTCACATATTTTTCCCAGTCTATCTTCTTCCGTTTATAATATTTGCTTTTTGATTAAATCGTTTTAAATATTTCAAATGGAAGTGGAAGAGTACTTATACATTAATTGGCAGATGAAGATTACCCCTATTGTTGCTGTAGAGTCCAAAATTAATCATTAGTTTCCACAGAGTCAGTTTTCAAATACAGACTTCATAAGTTGTCACTCAAGTGGAACTATGAAACCTACCAAAATAACAAAGAAAAATAAAAAGAAGGATTAGGAGAAGAAGGAGAAGGAGAAATAAATTTAAGAAAATACAGACAATGGATAAACCCAGTCTCTACTAAAAACAATGTCACATGGCTTAGATGTTAATTGCACAGCAAATACATTTATATTAATGTATTATTAACATATTAAGTATTAAATATAAAACATATTAATATATATTAGTACATATAATTTAAATTCATGTATATTATGTATACATATATTTTAAATACATATATACATGTATATATGTATTTAAAATATCTAATTCTCAATATCAAGGAGAAAATTATGAAGTCAATTTTATTTTTAATACAAATGTGTTTTCCTTCTTATTTGAGCAGAGTGTTATTTAAGTAAATTTCCATATAGAGAAGTTATATACTAATAAAAATAATTTAAAAAATCACCAAAGGCCAAAACTCAAATGCAGCAACTGTTCTCATTATGATCTAATGGTCTCCAATTATACCTATTTTAACAAGATGAACTTGTATAAATTTACTGAAGATTCTTGCCAAATATTAGAATATATGTAAATAAGAACTTGCCATTAACTCAGCATACAGTAATCTAACTTCCGTTAACAGAGAACTTTTTCAGTATAGTGAAGAAGCTTGCTCCAAAATTTGTATGCATCACAAAACAAAAACAAAACTAATTGGATTCTCTGCAACAAGAGAATCCAGGAGAAATATTTTTTGAAATTATGTAGAATGATATTTATGTAAACTGTAAAACAAACATTTTGTCTCAGTAGTTTTTTAGCCTACAGTGATATAAACAGATAAATAATGGAAGAAAACGTAGCATTAAAGACAAAGCAGATGATTCCTCATTCTATTTCTTGGGTTTTTATAGTTTTTTATTCATCACACACTTTTTATGTAGTTTAGTGATTTTGTACTAACTCACATTTTATGTGTTTTCTCTTAATTTTTTTCCTTCAGCAGTAAAATTTTATCATCCTTTGATTAGATGAACAGAGAAGTCTAAGCTAATTAAAAGCTACAAGCATTTGGTGAGGTTCATTGAGTTCATTGAAGCACAAAACTGTTTCCTAAGAAGAGGGTCCTGAAATATAGAGTACAAAATATGACTTCTCAGATAGCTGCATAGCCTCTACATAATTTCAGAACCTGCCAAAACATTTGCACTTATGACAGTGTTGGCACAAAATAATGACTTACCCAAATATTCATGCTGACTTAAGAAAAAGAAAACAGAAGCAAACATAATATGTAAATGATAAATTCAAACTGAAACAAGATTAAGCAACACTAAAGTACACTACATGAACAAAGGCTGTGTGCTACGTTAAAATGAGAATAATCGCAGAAAAACTGAATCACCATTCAATGCATAAAAGTAACAGTGTACTAAAATAAAGTAAAATAAGTTTCATTTTAGTAGTCAGAGCCATATTCACATTGTAATTGCTGATTTAGTGACAACAAAAGAACATTTGTCACAGTAAACTAATGACGTTAGTTTGGATTTTATGGTTTGTTTAGTTTTGTTAGCATTTCATTTATAAATTCTTTTGATTTCATAGCTTCCTATAAGCTATAAGTAAACAAGTTTAGACACTTTGTTTATGTTGATACTACTTAACTAACATAATAAAAATTATAAAAGTCAACAATGAAGGTTAAGAAATACCATGAATTCTAAAAAAACACAAAACTGAAATTTTGTGTTTTATCTTTGTGTATTATTCACAGATGTAAATCAAGTACTTTTGCAAGTAAGCAAGGAGTCTTCATGCTTTTCCCCTTCATTAACCAATACTACGTTAAATAGAAGTGGTGAGAGTGGACATCTTTGTCTTGCTCCTGATTTTAGAGGAAAAGCTTTTAGCTTTTCAATGAAGAGTATGATGTTAGCTGTGGGTTTGTCACAAATGGCCGTTATTATGTTGAGATGTTTTCCCTCCATATCCACTTTGATGAGAGGTTTTATCATGAACGGATGTTGAATTTTGTTAAATGCTTTTATCCTGAATGTTTTGAAATTTTTTTCAGATAATTCTAACATCTTTGTCACCTCATTTTTTAATTTATTGATTGTCTTATTTCATTCAGTTTGAGCTTATTGATATGATTTCTTCACTTTCAGTTTGAGGTTCTTCATATGACTAGCAATTTTCTATTGGAATTTGGACAGTTTTGTATTATGTTTTGAAACACTAGATCTCATTTAAACCTTATGTTTTAGCTTGCTTTCTCTGACAGTGTTCTCTAGGGGAGGGAGGCATTGTCCATTTACTGCCAAATGCAGGTAGAAATCCAGTTTCTCCACTCTCATTATGACTGCTAGGTAGGGGTATGAGTCCTGGCTCTCACTAGGCCTCCAATGTTAAATCCCTGGCTAGGAGGGGTAGAAATGTCTCATACAGTTGCCCACATATCTTGCACTGACACCATGGGTGGATGGCTTACTACTGTTGGCTGATGGTCAAAAGCTTGACTCTTCATTAGGTCTCCTCTTATACTACTCTAATGAGGAGGGTGAGTAAAAGTCTCTTCACTGTCAGATGGGGGTAAAAATTCAGCCTCCTCATATGTTCTCCACCAACACTGCAGAGTGATAGGGGCTCATTACTGGCTGGTGGGTAAGAAAGTTTTGGCTCCCTATTTGACTTTTTCTGGTACCACCTAATCAGGGAAGTTGAAGCACCATTTTACAACTTACTAGTGTGGACATCTGGGTTTCTCATTCAGTCTTAGTTGATATGGGTATTGAGGGGGACAGATCTTTTTTCTGTGGTGTCTGGCTAGAGTAGAGTAGTTATCATCTAAGATATATTTTTCTTTCTGGGCTACCCCTTTCCTTGTCATTTGACTAGAGAGAGCAAGCTTTGAGGGATCATTTTTGTCAACACTCAGGATTTCTAGGATGCCAGATACTTCAGCTCCAAGATTGGGAAATGTGAAGCAAAAAGAAATCTCACCATCATGTCCTTCCTTGGGTCCTGAAGTCCTTAGATGTTCTGCCTTTTTCTCTCCACATTTCAGAGTTTTCTTATGTTTGTTTTATATATAATGTTCAGGGTTTTTTCTTGTAACCTTAGCAGAAAAAATAGGAAATTGTATGTCTACTACAACTTCTCAGAGGTTGAACCTTCCCTTTCTTTTTAAAACAAAGTAAAATAGTAAACTTATACAAGTAACTCATGGTAGTCCCAACAAAATGTGTTTTTTCTGGTATTCCTGCTTTCAACTCCATGGCCCACTAAATCTTTGTATCTATCTGACCTCCTACTTTACATTTTTCACATCAGTTAAATTGCTCTCCCATCTGAAAAAGACTGGCATCTTCTTCCCCAACTCTACTTAAAACCTGTTGTTATTTTGCCCAGCATAACCATCAAGTTTTTAACCCGGGTTCCTCCCATTTAGTCTTTGTTTGTTTCCTTTTGTTTACTTGTCTGATGCTTTTCTGCTGCCTCTTGTCTTCCATTACTGCTTTTATATTATATATAATTGGGCCAGATCTTGCCTGGTTGAACAAACTCTAATGCTATGCATGGCAGAACCTCAATTCCTTAATAAACTACTGCTGAATTTAAGGAACTCATAGATACAAGTCATCTCAAAGGATGATGCTTTCTCAAATGGAAGATAAAAGGATTATCCTCTGGTATCAAACCATGAACTAAACTTCTGGTACTCAACTAATTCTTATACTTTCTGACCTTAGAGACTTAGCCCTTTCTCCTTGACTTCCAGGCCTTTGAGTTTTGACTTACTTTTGACCAAACTGGTCCCTCATTGAGTTAATTCAGCTTTTAATAAATGCTGATATCTGCCCAACCTAGTCCATGTTATGTTCTTTCCAAAGCACTTTTTCCTGCAACTTGTCTACCCTCATCCAAGCATTTTAATGGTTTTGTTTTGATTATTAAATCACAGCTCTGGAAACTGTATATCCTGTTAATCCTTCTTTAAACTAGTTGTTTTATGAGGTACATGTGAATGTACTTAGAAAAGCTAAAAAAAATTTTACTGAAATGCAGGGAATTATTATCAGTAGGAGTTTATTTTAAAGTAATTTACTACTCAACTATGTTTATGGGATTCAGAGCTAAAAAATAGTTCTTATGGAATATGGTATACATTTAGCCCTTTTGGGATGAGATGGGGGTAAAATCCATATTTCTTCAGTAGTCTCATTTGTTAGCATAGTATTCATTTATTACGTATATATTTTTTTTATAATTGCACATTTTCTCTATATAGTGAAACAAGTTATTATTTTATGATAACATTTATTTACATTAAGTAAATCTATATTCTCAGTTGTTGAGAAGAACTAAAGAAGCCAGCCGATGAAAGCAAGGAAAAGTGAAATATTTTGTACACTGCCTAGATTATGATAAGTAATGGTATGTAAGGTGCTGCTCTATTCCAAATATATCTGTAAATTTCTCATGCTTGATGAGAATGCTCTTTTTACACTAAAGGATGCTACATAAGCAGAATACAATTTAAATAACTTACCTCTTCATTTCTGATTGTGTTTCCCTTCCATGGAGAAGGAAGCAAAGCAGAAGAGAGGATCCACTGGAAAACCATTGTTTCCTCTGCTCCAGCATTCATTCCTTTTTATTTAAAGCATAAAACCCCTGTTTTCTTTTGGAAAACTCCCTGTTTTATTATCAATATTTTGTACTCAGGATGGCAACCCAACCTAGTTATGGCCAATCAGCATACTCAATCTACTGCTATTCACTCCAACTACTCTAACAAGAGTGGCTGACTCAGCAATAGCCATGCAATCCAAACCAGGCAGATAAGTTTAAGATCTTTCATTGAAAATAATGAGAAAGTGATAAATAAAAATATGAAAAAGAAGAAGCATAGACTAGAAACTCTGAGCACAGACTCTGGAGCCAGATTGTCTGCCTCCAAAGCTTGTGTTATCATGGGCAAGTTTCTTAACCTCTCTGTGGCTCAGTTTCCAGTCTGCAAAATGTGGATAACAATAGTGCCTACTTCATATATATTATCAGGATTAAATGAGTTGCTGTGTCTAAAGTGCTTGGAATAGGTGTTTGTTTTATTATTATTTTCTTAATGACATTTTGCTAAGCTGGTAGGACAAAAAATGTGGAGCTGCGAATAGCCATTTGCCATAAACACCTATGAGAGAATAAATCCAGCAGAAAGAAAGAGTATAGTTAAGAGATGGAGAGAGATAGGTCTCTTGAACATCAGCTGATCATCTTAATCCAGCTCTATTTTGATGTGCAAACTTTATAACTTCTCTATTACCTAAACCAATTTGCATTGTGTCTGTCCACTGTAAGTGAAAGAGCCCTAAGGAACACAGAGAAAGAAGGAAATAAACTTTCTAGAGCAGTCTGTCCAAGATCCAGATTGGAACAGCAAACTAAGATTCTCTCAAAGAAAAGCTCAGTAATATATTCGGTCAACTCATTCAGAACGTATTTATTAAGTGCCTATTATGTATTATGTACAAAGTAAGCATTTTGGATACCACAGAAAAGCAGTGGTCCCCACGTTAGAGGAGGTTACTATCTAATGGGGAGATAAGTATCTTAGTCACCTCAAGCTGCCATAACAGAATCCTGCAGACTGGAATGGCTTAAATAAGAGAAACATATTTTCTCACTATTCTGGAAACTAAAAATCCAAGATCAAGGTGCCAGATAATTCAATTTATTTTTTGTTGTTGTTTTGTGATATAATTGATGTATAGCACTATATTAGTTTCAGGCATACAACATAATGATTCAATATATGTACATATTATAAAATAATCACCACAATAAGTCTAGTTAACATCCATCAGCACTCATAGTAACAATTTTTTTTCCTTGTGATGAGAACTTTTAAGATCTACTCTCCTAGCAACTTTCAAGTATAGAATACAATAGTATTAACTATAGTCAGCATGCTGTGTATTACATCTGCAAATCAAGTTTTTGGTGAGGGTCCTATTCCCAGCTTACAGATAGCTTTTTTTCTTACTGTTCTCACATGGCAGAGAAAGAAAGAGAGAGAATAGATATTTCTTCCTCTTCTTATCATGACACTAATCTTATCAAATTAGAACACACCCTTATGACTTCATTAAACCTTAATTACCTCCCTAGAGCCCCAAATCTCCAAATATAGTTACATTGGTGGTTAAGCCTTCAACATACAAATTTGCAGTGGGGAGGGGGTGGCACATAATCCAGTCCATAACAGTAAGTAACAATACCTGGTTGAGTATTGTTTAGAGAAATGCCTCGTTGAATAATAAATCTTTAAGCATTTTCTAAAATGGTCTATTCATTCAATTAAATGCAATTTTGAAGACAAATTCAATTAGAAGCAGCTTCTATTAAGTAAATGCCTAATATAAAATTATACATTGGGAAGATAATTCTTAGTGAAAATAAGTCTGCCCTTCTAAAAGGCATTTCATAGGAAAAAAATGTTTATTTTGCAAGATACATTGAAAAGTATATTTATCACAAGTTTATGAAATAAACTATTGATACTGAGACAAAATGATTAAAGAATGATCTATTAGAGCATGCCTGAGCCTAGCTGTATTTGTTAACTTTACCAGGTCATTCTACTGAACTTGTTAATGGAAGCAGTAAAAAAAAAAAAAAACAAAAAACAACCAAAATAGAAAAATCAACCAAACAAGGAACTTGGCATGCTAAAAAATTAATATAAATAAGCAAAAAACCTATTAATTGATCTAACAACAGATTGAGATGGCAAATGTTTGAGTCAGTTAATTGATTTAAGCCTTTGTAATTCCAAACACCGAAAAAGGTCAAGTTGGTAGTAGAAATGCATGGGTTGCAGATGAAAAAATGCTGCTAGGTGAGTCACATTTGACAGCAGAAGGCCAACAAATAACAAGTAACTCTTTAGGCACTTTTTATGTGAAATTAATTTGATTTTCACTACAAATTGAAGAGGTGGGTATTATTGACCCTACTTTGTAGATGAGGAAACTAGGCAAGAATTTCACTCTCCAGGCACAGCCACAGATCAGTGGCATCTCAGCCAGAACATGTGAAACTGAGTCCAACACCATGTTCTTTCTACTTCAACATGCACTGTGTTAGACAGGAGCAGACATTAACTACAAACGCCTCTGCTGACATGTGTGATTAGCAGTGGGGGTGAAGAGCCATGATAGATCAGAGATTTAAAAAAAAAAAACATGAGGGCTTCCCTGGTGGCGCAGTGGTTGAGAGTCCACCTGCCGATGCGGGGGACATGAGTTCATGCCCCGGTCCGGGAAGATCCCACATGCCGCGGAGCGGCTGGGCCCGTGAGCCATGGCCGCTGAGCCTGCGCGTCCAGAGCCTGTGCTCCGCAACCGAGAAAAAACGAGAAAAAAAAAAAAAAAAAAAAAAAAAACATGATGCTATGCTCAGTGCCCATTTATTTTGCTTTTGTTTTCCCAATATATATTGAAGTGCATAGTCTTTTATTTAATTGTTTATTTTAACTATTTAAAAAATGTTGTCATGTGCTTGATTTTAATTAGCAAAACATCTAAAAATCCTCACTTTACAGAAACAAAAAAATAGCAATTATCTGCTTTGCTTCTTGACAGTCCTCAGTTCCACTCTCCAGAAGCAATGGTTCTATTAAAAAAAAAAGCTTTTTCTTTTGTTATTTAACACATTTCTGAATAATGTGTTTATATTACTATTTCTTGATTCAATATTTTAGACATTAACTATCAACTCCCTATGATGGTATATGCGGATGTTAGCTCTCTTTACACCTCCCACCACTCCCACTTCCTCCACATATAATTAAACATCTCTATTCAATCTGATGACTGTAATTATGTCTCATTCTTAAGCCAGGTAGTGAACAATAATTATATTTTCTTTCTTGTACAGTTCTTGTGTTGTTTTGCTTTGCTTCATTTTAACTTCTGTATTGTTTTCTTTAGCTCTGTAACAGTTAGCAGGGTACTGGCTTTTCCACATTTTGCTGGGGGTTATCCTGCTGGAGGTCTTTACATTACTGCTTCAGTCAAGATTAGTGGATCTTAAATGTGCTGTCCTAGAACATCTCTGCCTTTCCACTGGGTGAGATGCCATCTTTCCTGGATCCCAGATGTTCTTCATTTTGCTGAAGCACAACTACCAGTAGCTTCTTGGGAGAGAGGGGAAGGTTATAAATGCAAGAGATACATTATTTGAGACCAGGCCAGTCAGAAAAAACATTTCTCCTGTCCCCTCATGGTCATTGGTAATATATCAGTCTGTACATTTCTGGACTGAAGAATGTTTCCATTTGGAATTTTGGAAGCATTATTCCACTGGATTCCAGTCCCTCATAGGATATTTGGTATTTCTCCTAAACCCCAGAATAATTTCGGATTTTTGTCTCTGGTCTTTTAAAGTTATGTGACAAGACTAGATGTCAATTACAGGAAAGAATCTGTAAAAATACAAACACATGGAGGCTAAACAATACACTACTAACTAACCAAGAGATCACTGAGGAAATCAATGAGGAAATCAAAAAATACCTAGAACCAAATGACAATGAAAACACGACAGCCCAAAACCTATGGGATACAGCAAAAGCAGTTCTAAGAAGGAAGTTTATAGCAATACAATCCTACCTCAAGAAACAAGAAAAGTCTCAAATAAAAAACCTGAACTTACACCTAAAGAAATTAGAGAAAGAACAACCCCCCCCCAAATTAGCAGAAGGAAAGTAATTGCAAAGAACAGATCAGAAATAAATGAAAAAGAAATGATGAAAACAATAACAAAGATCAATAAAACTAAAAGCTGGTTCTTAGAGAAGATAAGCAAAATTGATAAACCATTAGCCAGACTCATCAAGAAAAAAAGGGAGAGGACTCAAATCAATAGAATTAGAAATGAAAAAGGAGAAGTAACAACTGACACTGCAGAAATACAAAGGAACATGACAGACTATTAAAAGTAACTATATGCCAATAAAATGGACAACCTGGAAGAAATGGACAAATTCTTAGAAAAGCACAACCTTCTGAGACTGAACCAGGAAAAAATAGAAAATGTAAACAGACCAATCACAACCATTGAAATTGAAACTGTGATTAAAAATCTCCCAGCAAACAAAAGCCCAGGACCAGATGACTTCACAGATGAATTCTATCAAACATTTAGACAAGAGCTAACAACTATCTTTCTCAAACTCTTCCAAAATATAGCAGAGGGAGGAACACTCCCAAACTCATTCTACGAGGCCACCATCACCCTGATACTGAAACCAGACAAAGATGTCACAAAAAAGAAAAGTACAGGCCAGTATCACTGATGAACATAGATGCAAAAATCCTCAACAAAATACTAGCAAACAGAATTAAACAGCACATTAAAAGAATCATACACCACGATCAAGTTGGGTTTATACCAGTGATGCAAGGATTCTTCAATATACACAAATCAATCAATGTGATAAACCATATTAACAGATTAAAGGAGAAAAACCATATGATTATCTCAATAGATGTAGAAAAAGCTTTCAACAAAATTCAACACCATTTATGACAAAACCCTCCAGAAAGTAGACATAGAGGCAACTTACCTCAACATAATAAAGGCTATATATGACAAACCCACAGCCAACATCATTCTCAATGGTGAAACACTGAAACCATTTCCACTAAGATCAGGAACAAGACAAGAGTGCCCACCCTCACTACTATTATTCAACATAAATTTTAGAAGTTTTAGTCACAGCAATCAGAGAAGAAAAAGAAAGAAAAGGAATCCAAATCAGAAAAGAGGATGTAAAACTGTCACTGTTTGGAGATGACATGATACTATACATACAGAATCCTAGAGATGTTACCAGAAAACTACTAGAGCTAATCAATGAATCTGTTAAAGTATCAGGATACAAAATTAATGCGCAGAAATCTCTTGCATTCCTATACACTAATGATTAAAAATATGAAAGAGATATTAAGGAAACACTCCCATTTACCATTGCAATGAAAAGAATAAAATACCTAGGAATAAACCTACCTAAGGAAACAAAAGACCTGTATGCAGAAAACTATAAGACGTTGATGAAAGAAAGTAAAGATGATACAAACAGATGGAGAGATATATCATGTTCTTGGATTGGAAGAATCAATACTGTGGAAATGACTACACTACCCAAAGCAATCTACAGATTCAATGCAATTCCTATCAAACTACCAATGGCATTTTTCACAGAACTAGAACAAAAAAATTCACAGTTTGTATGAAAACACAAAAAAAAACCCTGAATAGCGAAAGCAAACTTGAGAAATAAAAGCAGAGCTGGAGAAATCAGGCTCCCTGACTTCAGACTATGCCAAAAAGCTACAGTAATCAAAACAGTATGGTACTGGCACAAAAACAGAAAATTATGTCAGTGGAGCAGGATAGAAAGCCCGAAGATAAACCCACGCATATAAGGTCACCTTATCTTTGGTAAGGAAGGCAAGAATATACAATGCAGAAAAGACAGCTTATTCAATAAACAGTGCTAGGAAAACTGGACAGCTACATGTAAAAGAAAAAAATTAGAACACTCCCTAACACGATATACAAAAATAAACTCAAAATGGATTAAAGACCTAATTGTAAGGCCAGACACTATAAAACTCTTAGAGGAAAACATAAGCAGAACATTCCATGACATAAATCACAGCAAGATCTTTCTTGACCCATCTCCTAGAGGAATGGAAATAAAAACAAAAATAAACAACTGGGACCTAATGAAACTTAAAAGCTTTTGCACAACAAAGGAAACCATAAACCAGAGGAAAAGACAAGCCTCAGAATGGGAGAAAATATTTGCAAATGAAGCAACTGACAAAGGCTTAATCTCCAAAATTTACATGCAGCTCACACAGCTCGATATCAAAAAAACAAACATCCCAATTCAAAAATGAGCAGAAGACCTAAGTAGACATTTCTCCAAAGAAGATATACAGATTGCCAAAAAACACATGAAAGGATGCTCAATATCAGTAATCATTAGAGAAATGCAAATCAAAACTGCATTATGTTATCACCTCACACCAGTCAGAAAGGCCATCATCAAAAAATCTACAAACAGTAAATGCTGGAGAAGGTGTGTAGAAAAGAGAACCCTCTTGTACCGTTGGTGGGAATGTAAACTGATACAGCCACTATGGAGAACAGTATGGAGGTTTCTCAAAATATTAAAAATAGAACTACCATATGACCCAGCAATCCCACTACTGGGCATATACTCTGAGAAAACCATAATTCAAAAACAAGCACGTACCACAAAGTTCATTGCAGCTCTATTTACAATAGCCAGGACATGGAAGCAAACTACGTGTCCATCAACAGGTGAATGGATAAAGAAGATGTGGCACATATATACAGTGGAATATTACTCAGCCATAAAAAGAAACGAAATTGAGTTATTTGTAGTGAGGTGGATGGACCTAGAGTCTGTCATACAGCCTGAAGTCAGTCAGAAAGAGAAAAATAAATACCGTATGCTAACACATATAAATGGAATCTAAAAAAGAAAAATGGTTTTGAAGAACCTAGGGGCAGGACAGGAATAAAGACACACTTATAGAGAATGGACTTGAGGACTTGGGGAAGCGGAACGGTAACCTGGGATGAAGTGAGAGAGTGGCATGGCATATATACACTACCAAATGTAAAATAGATAGCTAGTGGGAAGCAGCCATATAGCACAGGGAGATCACCTCGGTGCTTTGTGTCCACCTAGATGGGTGGGATAGGGAGGTTGGCAGGGAGACACAAGAGGGAGGAGATATGGGGATATATGTATATGTATAGCTATTTCACTTTGTTATATAGCATAAATTAACACACTATTGTAAAGCAATTAAACTCCAATAAAGATGTTAAAAAAAGAAATGCATAAAGTTTGCGATGTGATTAGTAAGCAGTAAAAAATAAATAAAAATAAATAAAAAGCTCTCAATTTTTAAATTTAAAAGAACTATTTCTTATTTTTTGATTGTATTAGCTACTCATTCTTATAAATAAATATTTTTTCTTATCTTTCAGAGATTATCAATGATGGTATATTGAAGTTTTCTTCTGTTCTCTGCATTTTCTCTGATAAACTATTCTGTTTCTTTGTATTGACCTCTGACTTCTTACTGGAGGCTTTCTTCAAAAACCCTGCTAATTTTACTGTGCATTTGTTTTTCAGAGTGTGAAACAAAAATACTAATTGGGCTGAGACTTTTGACTGATAGAGTAGTCAGGTGTTTAGCTGGCTTTTCTTTAGAAAATGTAAAATATAGTTTTCTTACTTTGTCTGGACCTGATCAGTCTTTGTGGAGAATAATCTTCCAGCCTCTTACACAGGGGTTATAACCCTCTATTTTTAGTTGGGCAGCTCAACTTCTTCATGTCTTGTTGTCCTGAGTTCAGAGTGTCTGCATTAATCTCTCTAGTAAATGTACCTAGAATGAGAGAGCACAGGCTCCGGACGTGCAGGCTCAACGGCCATGGCTCACGGGCCCAGCCGCTCTGTGGCATATGGGATCTTCCCAGACCGGGGCGCAAACCCGCGGCCCCTGCATTGGCAGGCAGACTCTCAACCACTGCACCATCAGGGAAGCCCCTAATTGTTCTTTGTACTAACTTTTCGTTATCCTTTTTCGGTCTTCTGTATCAACCTACGTTTCTTGGTGTCTGGTGCTTCTATTTCTGAGAGTTGCGGTTTATCATTATCTTTCTCTATGGGCACACAGTCCTCAACTAGCTCTGCCAGTGGATTCAACACTCCACGTACTATCCACATTCCTATACTATGGTATAGAAATTTCATCTTTCCTAGTTTCATCAATGATAACACTTTGGTGCCTATCTCTTGATCTTTCATTTTTTTAGAGATTACTTTCAAGAAACAAATGTTTTGAAGTCTTAGAAGATATTTTTTTACCCCTCCTTTCTTGAAACCAGAAGTATCATATCACCAGTGGTGATATGATGTAGTTACTGAACAAGCTTTACCTGAAGTACTAAGTAAGAGAAAGGCAGCATTTGTAGCAGACTGAATAATCATAGATCGAATGTTTGGAGCCACTGGCTACTTGTTGTGTAAGAACCATCAGGGGGAGTTATTGTGGGTTGAGAGAGATGTAATAATTTTGGGGCATAATGTTTTCTCCAAGAGAATTTTGGTATTCTACTTAGGCAAGGTACATTTTCTATTGTTGTATAACTCATAACTGTAAACTTAAGTGAGAATTTTAGCTCAGAACTTCTGTATTCTCTGCCCAGTGTAGTGCGAAGTGAAAATTAAGGTGTTACCCTAGCTGAATTCTTGTCTAGAGTCTTTGGAGACGTATTCACTTCCAACCTCATTCTTGCTGTTGGCAGAATTCTTTTCTCGTGGTTGCAATACTGAGATCCCTGTTCCGTTGCTGGCTGTCAGCCGAGGGGTTGCTTTCAGCTCCTAGAAGTTGTATGTACTACTTGACACATGGTCCCCTCCATCTTCAAGCCAACAAAAATGCATAAAATCCCTCTCTCATATTTTTAATCTCTGGCCTTTTTCCATGCAACTACCCAGAAAAAGCTTACTGCTTTAATAGGCACATGTGATCAAGCCAGGCCCATCTAGATAATCTCCTTATTTTAAGATCAACTGTGCCAAATAACATAAGCTATTATGGGAGTAAAAGCCATCATATTCAGAGTCCCATGGATTATGCAGGCCCTGTACCTGGGGAAGTGGGAAATCTTGGGGGCCATTTTAGGATTCTGCCTACTACAATTAATAATGCAAAGTCATTTTTCATCTTTTATTAAACATATATTTAGAGCTACATTTAAAAGTATAGAAAAAGTCCCCCAAACATTCCATATTCTGTATGCCCATCATCCAGCCTCCGCCAATGTTACCATCTTACATAACTATAGTGGAATCATCTGAACCAGGAAAGTGGCCTTGGTAAAAGACTTCAGTCATCTCTCTAACCCACAAAGAACTGGAGTTATCACCTCCATGCACTACTCTTCCTTCCTTTTAAAATTCTTACTTCTCTTTCAAGTATTAGCACACAATTTTCCTTCTTGTATGGGGTATGGGATCATTCTCCATCCTGATACTTCACACCCCTTTGTGAATACCTGTATTATAGCATTTACACAAATAATTAGAGAACAATATATCTGTTTCCCCAATCTATAATGTATATTTATTCATCATATATTTATTAAGGTTCAGTATGCCACATAGGGAGATATTAAAAGCAGAAACCATTGGTATTCACCTTCTGCTTACCCCACTCTCTATCTAGGTAAACCCTAGAACATAATATGCTATTTATTAATATTCAGCTGAATAAATTAGGTGTAGGATTAGAGTATTCACAAACACTGGGTTGAAAAGTCCTTTGGATACAAAATATACTGAAATGATATCATTATATACTAACATATATGGTATATATTTTTAAAAACTTAGGTTTGAAGGTTATTTACTTATTTTTTCCTTCAGTTTACTACATTATTATGCAAATTTTATTTGTCTGATAGGGGTAATAAATAGCAATCTATATAGGTATGTTCCTTTTAGTCCATGCATATTCTCTTAGACTATTTTGTAAAAGTAATGGAGCCTTTTCCTTTTTTATTTCCATATGCTAAAATGAATTTTTGGTAATAATGTTCTTAAATTCTTTGACTAGGTCCTTAAAAGCCAAAGCTTGGCAGATACCTTTGGAGAGTATAAGAAAATTCACAACTTCAGGAGGTAATTCCATAACATTCCACTCTTTTATGCACAAATAAAATGTTGGAATGATGTTAGACATCAAGGACAGAACAGGGAAAAGGGTGCCCATCAGACCTCCACCTTGTAAAAGAAGTCCTCATCAGGAAAGACCTTAGAGCAGAAGGGCACATAACTTATGGAGAACATCACATAGACAGCAGGACAAATTAATGGCCCCATAATAAAATATGTTTTCACATGTTTTTTTTTCACATCTTTCTTGGAGTATAATTGTTTTACAGTGGTGTGTTAGCTTCTGCTGTATAACAAAGTGAATCAGCTATACATATACATATATCCCCATAAATCCTCCCTCTTGCGTCTCCCTCCCACCCTCCCTATCCCACCCCTCTAGGTGGTCACAAAGCACCGAACTGATCTCCCTGTGCTATGTGGCTGCTGTTGTCACACTTCATTGCATAGGCGACTAGAAGCTCACGATGATGGAAGGTGAGGTCAGCTTCCTAAGCCAGCCTGAGTTGTAAGTGGGCAGTTCATTCCTGTAAAGTTCCCTGAAGCTTAGGGAATTCCCTGTATCCAGTTTGGTCACTTTTATTAAAAGGAAATAAGTAATGGCCTTTCCATGCGGAGACTTGGAAATAAAGGTGCAAAATGATCCTTCCTGGTGGGCACTGCTAACTGGGGTTTCATCCAGATGATAAAAACAGAAACGTGACTAAATTCCCTTTAGGAAAATTAGTTGCTTACTTATGGAGTGCCTGGCTTATGGAAGATGCCTTATAGTTTCTGTGAAATGGAGAATGGATTGACACTTCTAGAAATTAATGTCTTCCAACATGTATTACATTAACATTCTGTGCGAAAGCAACCTACAGACATTTGCTTGGACCTGCATTATGGACCACCAAAGCACTTCAGTAAAAGTGCAACTTGTTCCACTCAATGATTATTTAGTGATCTAGTTAAATACCAGAAAATCGTGACATTTTCCACTACCTGATAATTTATGGTTGTAGAGTTTACTCTTTTTTGAAGAAATTAAATTAAATTAAAAGAAGATGGTGCCTTATTCATTTTATTACCACGTAATAGCTGCTCAGTGATAGTTGTTATTTTAATGTATGTATACCAGAAACAAAGTAATGTGGTGGGTTAGAAATGACACTGTTTTGAAAATCAGAAATATTTGTGTCAATGTCGGGTCTGCATCTACCCTGCTGTATCACCCTGGACCATCATCTCATCTTTCATTTTATTTCCTTTTCCTTTTTTAAAATAATTTTTATTGGAGTATAGTTGATTTACAATGTTGTGTTAGTTTCAGGTGTACAGTAAAGTGAACACTCATACATATACATATGTCCATTCTTTCTTAGATTATTTTCTCAAAAGTTTATTATTGACTAGAGTTCCCTGTGCCATGCGATAGGTCCTTTTTAGTTACTTATTTTATATATAGTAGTGTGTATATGTCAGTCTCAATAATGAGAGCTAAACAGAATAAAATGTACACACTTCCTTCTTTCTCAGCATTACATGATTTTTCTAGGTCATCGGCTAGTAGCAACTTCTTTAGAAATTTCAATATGCTAAAAGTGTCGTATAGAATAAAATGGAATTATAAATACTGAGCATCATTGCTTCATAATATGTCTTTTATTTCAGGATTCTTTATTAGCATTCTGGTTGTTATAAACTGCAGAAGAGTTAATCACAAAACTTTTCTAGTCAAGAGCTGAATGCTTGCCTTGTCTTACATGGGTCGCAACAAATGCAGTTGACCTGGCACATAATTTGTCACTACAGAAGGAGGTGGTGAACCCACAAGAAAGGGATAAGCTCCCCTTATGCATTCCAAGCAATAATAGCTTTTGCTTTTTGTGTCTCCTCTCAGAGTTTTCTCTTTTACTCATCTAATAGTCCATTTCCTAAACCTAATCTTACAAATGTCTGCCTTCACCTGTGACAAGACTATGTAAGGTCATGTTATCAGCAGTCAAGCATAAGTTGAAAAATCAAAAAGTGAGTTTGCAGATGAATGTATAGTAAATTGCACCATTACTGTGGACCCTATACAATCTTCCAACACAAGGATATAAATACTAAAGGAATGATGGGGAAAGTGTTTACAGTTTATTAGGCTGTTATAAGATTTTCTTAAACTACAAATGGAACACACTACCTGCTTCTGCACACACAAATATCATGCATTTGAGGGCAAAAAGATGGTTCCCCAAACTAAGTTTTTCAGAATGCTATGGGTCCTCAAATAAAATGAGAACATCTTCTAGCTATTCTCCTTATTTAAAAAAATTCTAACAGCCATGAATATAAAATATCAATATATAAAATAAAGAATACAGATGGCCAGATAAATTTATAGAATCTGTTTCCACTAGTGCTTAAAGGCCTGAAAATTAAAATAAATGACGCAAGAGGGAAGACATATGGGATCATATGTATATGTATAGCTGATTCACTTTGTTATAAAGCAGAAACTAACACACCATTGTAAAGCAATTATACCCCAATAAAGATGTTTAAAAAAAAAAAAATTAAAATAAAATCACCATTTTTTGGTTTTGGTCAAAATTAAGGCATTAAAATATGTAATGTTGAGGATTGTAGCAAAATGGGCACATCTTTTCCCTCTCACCCTCAAAGCATTATCCCACTAAACAGTGATGGATTTGGATACATGCTGATTTCCATAAAGAGCTTTATAAAATTACAAACATATGTAACATAGAAATTTTCACAGTAAAAATAAGTATTATAAAAGTATATAAGTATATGCAAAATTACATAATTGATTGTTTCCTAGTGAGACACAGTTAATTGGATTAAAAGGATATAAAATAAAGAAAAGGGCTCTTGAAATGTTCAGAAGTTGGAAGAATCAAATCCTAAATCTAAAAAAGAGAAGTCAAAAATAATCCTAGAGAAGGTTAAAATGACTATCACAAGTGAAATAATAATTTCCTCTGTGTAAATCCTGTCTTCTACCCCCTTTGCTTTGATGGAATGAGCTGTTCACCAATTTTTGTCAAGTAGAGTGAGTACAGAGGCTGATCCCATTTTCTGGCTCCCTCTTCTGAAGTAGCGGTTAGGATGGGAATGACACTGCATTCTTTTTTTTTTTTTTCTTTAAATATTCCCCATTTTATTTTATTTATTATTTTTTTAATCTTTATTTTTAAAATTTTTATTGGAGTGTAATTATTTAAAATGTTGTGTTAGTTTCTGCTGTACAGCAAAGTTAATCAGTTATACATATACATATATCCACTCTTTTTAAAATTATTTTTCCATGTAGGTCATTACACAATACTGAAAAAATTTCCCTGTGCTATATAGTAGGTCCTTATTGGTTATCTACTTTATATATAGTAGTGTGTATATGCCAATCTCAATCTCCCAATTTATCCCTCCCCCCTTTCCCTCCCGGTAACCGTAAGTTTGCTTTCCGAATCTGTGATTCTATTGCTGTTTTGTAAATAAATGGTACAAACTGACGCTACATTTTGATGTAGTTTGGCACCATTCAGCAGTGGATAATAGAAGAGATACCGTGGGTGTTAGTGATGGTGAGTCTGCATGTAATTATTCAAGTGCCTCCAAGGAGTTAGAATTTCCCACTCTGCTCCTTGAAAGGCACAGCTGCAATCTGACCTCTCTCATTTTTTGTTATTAAACTATTAGATTCCTTTGACTTTGCACAACTTATTTTGGTGCCTTTCTTTTGTGAAAGAATTCCATTCCAAAGTAATTTTTAGTTTACTAATTCTCCTACACTTTATAATATTTCAGACTAATGCTACTCATTATCACCTTTTAAAAAACAGATAATAGAAATAAAGCAGAAAGAAGTTAAGTGGCTTCCCAAGACCTGATGCTTATGAAGTGTCAATGGAATGGAGGGTCATATCTATTTCTCTCCCTAAACAGCTTTTGGCTTTTGCCAAAATGGTCTGCACAATTGGAAAGGGACCAGAATCCTTGCTTGGTGAGTTATTATGGGAGTCACTCCCCTGTATAATTTCCCATCTGTTATTCTGTATTAAGACTATAATAAATTTAAACTTGTAAATTTTTAAGCATTAATCTTGATTAATTTTTCAGTTGAGGGACTGGGAAATATAGACTCAGGTTAAGTATGAGACTACTGAGGGAAAACAAAATTAATTGATTTGATAAAAGGTCAGGGAGATACTTAACTAAAGAATTAGTTCTTCAACTCATGATGTCTAATAACCAGTACTATATTTTGTTTTGCTTGTTTGTTTCTCCCTACAGCAGGGTGACTTTCTATTTCCTATGAATCATATGAATATTTTTTCTAAGGTCTCTTTCTCCTGTTAAACTTTATAAAAGAAAAAAAAAACATGATTTCTTCTGAAAACACCTTTTTTTCTATCATCTTAGTTATTCAACATTTAAAGTTTTATTTTCTTATTATTTTACTTGGACGATTAACATGCGATGTCAGAGCCCAGTGACTATGAAATTTACATTTCCATTGTTCATTCTTACTAAAAGCTCGATATTAGGTTAGTGCATCTGTAAGTATATTTTAATCTGCCAATTGTTAATTGACTATCTCCAATACTTAAGATCATGATTTCCAAGGTAGATTCTTCACAGCAGAATTCTATACTTTTTTTAGCCAAGATTACTGCAAGTGCAATAGGAAAAGAATGCCTTCCCCAAATACATATTCCTATAATTGTTGTCACTTCCACCACTCTGCTCATCTCATGATTAAATCAAGTTCAGATTGTGCTTCTCAGCTCTCTCTGATGCCATGCAGCATTCTGTAGAAAAATATTTATAAGCTGTATTAAATCAAATATTTGCACACACCCCAATCATTATGGGTGATTAATTTTCCTTTCTAGACTCCATTAAGGGCCTTCACTGATATTCTTACCAGAGGCTGAGGTCTCTAATTTATTTCTCTCCTCCGCTCCTCACAACACCCCCCCCCCTTTTAGTGGCCCAGGGTCATGCTGGGATACTCATTAGTTTCCTGCTAGCTGTTCTGCCAAGTAGCCTCCAAAGCCTCAGCGTCACCTCAGAAACCATTAACATAACTGGCGCTGCAATCTCCACCTGCCAAGCGTAGAGTAATCATTTAGGGACTGAAACCTGTTCCTCCATAAATGAGCATTTTGTGGGGAGAGAGAAGTAAAGAGGGAAAGCTCATGTGTTGCAGTCATTTTCTCCAAACAAATGAAATCTCAGTAACTGAGATGAGAAGGCAGATGTTTAGCATCCTGGTCGTGTTTGGGGACCAGAAATGGTTTGGTGTAGAGGCAGATGTGATTTACTTTTGGCTAAAGAAAAAGACACAACGATATATTGAGGGTCCAAGGGCATCTAATCACATTTGTGATAGAATCTAGTTGCAGATGTGTCTTGATGAAGTGATGATGCTATTCTTAGCAAGGATATGGAAAACCCATTCAACCTTCAAAGAAGAATGTATATACATTTATTTATATGTGGTTTATAGGTTTTATGGTTAAAGACACAACTGCTGTCATTGCTCCTTATGTCATCATTCAAAGTTATGTCTTATACAATCAGGAGTGCAGGTTCTATATTAAGATTTCTGGCCCGAAAATATAATTCTCCTAAGAGCCAACCAAACAAAAAAACAAGGGTCAGTGAACACAGGGTTACAGCCTTATTGAATACAAGGGAAATATGAATCTTGCATGGAAAAAATGCAGAGACTCTGCATATATGTGTTCCTATGGACAGGATCTCTGCCTTTTTTTTTCCCTGTAGACTTTTGTTTTGTTTTGTTTTGTTTGTTTTTTAACATCTTTATTGGAGTATAATTGCTTTACAATGATGTGTTAGTTTCTGCTGTATAACAAAGTGAATCAGCTATACATATACATATATCCCCGTATCTCCACCCTCTTGTGTCTCCCTCCTATCCTCCCTATCCGACCCCTCTAGGTGGACAGAAAGCACCGAGCTGATCGCCCTGTGCTATGCGGCTGCTTCTCACTACCTATCTATTTTATATTGGTAGTGTATATATGTCCATGCCACTCTTACTTCATCCCAGCTTACCCTTCCTCTTCCCCATGTCCTCAAGTCCATTCTCTACGTCTGTATCTTTATTCTTGTCCTACCCCTAGGTTCTTCAGAACCATTTTTTTAAATTCTATATGTATGTGCTAGCATACAGTATTTGTTTTTCTCTTTCTGACTTATTTCACTCCGTATGACAGTCTCTAGGTCCATCCATGTCTCTGCAAATGACCCAGTTTCCTTCGTTTTTATGGCTGACTAATATTCTATCTTATATATGTACCATATCTTCTTTATCCATTCCTCTGTTGATGGACATTTAAGTTTCTTCCATGTACTGGCTATTGTAAATAGTGCTGCAATGAACATTGTGGTACATGCTTCTTTTTGAATTATGGTTTTCTCTGAGTATATGACCAGTAGTGTGATTGCTGGGTCATATGATAGTTCTGCTTTTAGTTTTTTAAGGGATCTCCATAGTGTTCTCCATAGTGGTTGTATCAGTTTACATTCCCACCAACAGTGCAAGATGGTTCCCTTTTCTCCACACCCTCTCTGGCATTTATTGTTTGTAGATATATTGATGATGGCCATTTTCACTGGTGTGAGATGATACTTCATTATAGTTTCGATTTGCATTTCTCTAATAATTTGTGATGTTGAGCATATTTTCCTGTGTTTGTTGGCCATCTGTATGTCTTCTTTGGAGAAATGTCTATTTAGGTCTTCTGCCCATTTTTCAATTGGGTGTTTTTGTTTTTGTTTTTGATATTGAGCTGCATGAGCTGTTTGTATGTTTTGGAGATTAATCCCTTATCATTTGCTTCATTTGAAAATATTTTCTCCAATTCTGAGGGTTGTCTTTTTGTCTTGTTTATGGTTTCCTTTGATGTGCAAAGGATTTTAAGTTTTCATTAGGTCCCATTTGTTTATTTTTGTTTTTACTTTCCTTACTCTAGGAAGTGGGTCAAAAAAGATCTTGCTGTGATTTATGTCAAAGAGTGTTCTGCCTATGTTTTCCTCTAAGAGTTTTATAGTGTCTGGCCTTACATTTATGTCTTTACTCCATTTTGAGTTTACTTTTGTGTATAGTGTTAGGAAGTGTTCTAATTTCATTCTTTTTACATGTAGCTGTCCAGTTTTCCCAGCACCACTTATTGAAGAGGCTGTCTTTTCTCCATTGTATATCCTTGCCTCCTTTGTCATAGATTAGGTGACCATAGGTGTGTGGGTTTATCTCTGAGTTTTCTATTCTGTTCCATTAATCTATATTTCTGTTTTTGTGTCAGTACCATACTGTCTTGTTTACTGTAACTTTGTAGTGTAGTCTGAAGTCACGGAGCCTGATTCCTCCAGCTCCATTTATCTTTCTCAAGATTGCTCTGGCTATTTGGGGTCTTTTGTCTTTCCATATAAATTGTAAAAAAAAAATTGTTCTAATTCTGTGAAAAATGCTGTTGGTAATTTATAGGTTTTGCATTGAATCTGAAGATTGCTTTGGGTAGTATAGTCATTTTCACAATATTGATTCTTCCAATACAAAAACATGGTATATTTCTCCATCTGTTTGTGTCATCCCTGATTTCTTTCATCAGTATCTTATAGTTTTCTGTGTTCAGGTCTTTTGCCTCCTTAGGTAGGTTTATTCCTAGGTATTTTATTCTTTTTGTTGCAATGGTAAATGGGATTGTTTCCTTAATTTCTCTTTCTGATCTTTTGTTGTTAGTACACAGAAATGCAAGAGATTTCTGTGTATTAATTTTGTACCCTGCAACCTTACCAAATTCATTGATTAGTTCTAGTAGTTTTCTGGTGGCATCTTTAGGATTTTCTTATGTATAGTACCATGTCATCTGCAAACAGTGACAATTTTACTTCTTTTCCAATTTGGATTCCTTTTATTTATTTTTCTTCTCTGATTGCTGTGGCTAAAAGTTCCAAAACTCTGTTGAATAATAGTGGTGAGAGTGGGCAACCTTGTCTTATTCCTGATCTTAGTGGAAATGCTTGTTTTTCACCATTGAGAACAATGTTGCTGTGTGTTTGTCATATATGGCCTTTATTATGTTGAGGTAGGTTCTCTCTATGCACACTTTCTGGAGAGTTTTTATCATAAATGGGCATTGAACTTTATCCAAAACTTTTTCTGCTTATATTGAGATGATCATATGTTTTTTTATTCTTCAATTTGTTAATATGGTGTATCACATTGATTGATTTATGTTTATTGAAGAATCCTTGCATCCCTGGGATAAATCCCACTTGATCATGGTATATGATCCTTTTAATATGTTGTTAGATTCTGTTTGCTGGTATTTTGTTGTGGATTTTTGCATCTATGTTCATCACTGATATTGGCCTGTAATTTTCTTTTTTTTGTGATATCTTTGTCTGGTTTTGGTATCAAGGTGATGGTGGCCTCATAGAATGGGTTTGGGAGTGTTTCTCCCTCTGCAATACTTTACAAGTGTTTGAGAAGGATAGGTGTTAACTCTTCTCTGTGTGTGATAGAATTCACCTGTGAAGCCATCTGGTCCTGAACTTTTGTTTGTTGGGAGATTTTTAATCACAGTTTCAATTTCAGTGCTTGTGATTGGTCTGTTCATATTTTCTATTTCTTCCTAGGTCAGTCTTGGAAAGTTGTACTTTTCTAAGAATTTGTCTATTTCTTCCAGCTTGTCCATTTTATTGGCATATAGTTGCTTGCAGAAGTCTCTTATGATCCTTAATATTTCTAATGTATCTCTTAGAGAAAACTCTAAAGTTCAAATAAGAGACTGTAGCATAAAGAGAATACTTAGAAGTGGTTTCACACATGAATTCTGGCCATTTAATCTATTTGACTATATAGTTGAAGTAGGAAAAAAAAAGGTGAGAAGGAAGAAGAGAAAGAGGAAGAGGAGGAGATGAAATATTACATATGTAGTATTAACATTAATAGTTTAAAAGGTATATCTTGCCTCATTTACCTGGTTAACTACCCGAAGTCCTTATTTTCTCATATTAGACTTCTAGATCTAATCTGAAGAGAGCATGTTTAAAGAACTAGCATTAGAAGTAGCCAAATAAGCAAAAATCACTTTTTTACCTGAATATAATAAATAATAGATATTGTAAGCATCATATGACATTTTTTGAAACCTGGTTTATTTAGAAAAAGTGTAGGTTAATAGTGTAACTGTAAGATAATGAATCTATATATAATCCTTTGAAGAAGTCACTTGCAATAAAAGACCCTGCAGACTTGCAGTGAAGTAAATCTAATTATTTATTGAAATGATAGAAAAATAATGAATAAAGTCATAATTCAGAAAGAAGATAATAGAATCATGCAAAACAAACAGCATGTGACTATAGCTAATAAATCATTTTATGCCAATGTCATACTACTACTCAAATTAATAAGGTAATAAATAAAAAAAGGACTGTATAATATTGCATGTTACTTTTAAATTTTAGAAAGGCATTTGAGTTGCTCAAGTACATTCTAATTTACTTTACCCCCCTACCCCCCGTCCTTGGAAAAATTGTCTTCCATGAAACAAGTCCCTGGTGCCAAAAAGGTTGGGGACCACTGCTTTAATACATTCACATGTCAACTTGGAACCAGAATATGAATCACTTGGGTTCCTTTTTGGCCATACCATTTACAAGATGTGTGAACATGATTACATCAAAGAGCTTTTTAGCATCTAAAAAAGTTTCATCCATCCCTTAATTTCTAGCATCTATATCCACTCTTCCATCACGAACTCTATTTCATGGTTTATGATGAATACATATCAGATGAATTGCCCTATGTAATGTAAGGTTTGAGTCTTCTAAGAACATTAAAATACTTTTAATTCAATTCACCAATCATCCATAACTCCTTACTTGTGCTCAGGATTCTTTCTTATTAAAATTCCTCTCTCTCTCTCTCTCTCTCTCTCTCTGTGTGTGTGTGTGTGTCTTCTGTTTCATGATAAGCCTTGGCATCATTGTTCTTCATTCTAATAAGATTAATTTAATTTTTAAACTATTTTATATCAAGTTAATTGTGATGTAATTTACATACCATAACATTCACCCCTTAAAGTGTATAGTTCAGTGTTTTTTCTATATTCACAGATTTGTGCAACCATCATCACTACCTAACTTTAAAACATTTTCGTTACCCCCCAAGGAAACTATACTCCTTAGCATTCACTCCCAGTTATCCTCTGCCCCAAGTCCTGGGAAAGCATTATTCTATTCTCTTTCTATTGGATTTCCCTCTTATGGATATTTCATATAATGGAATCATACAGCTGTGGCCTTTTCTGCATAACTCCTTTCACTTAGCATAATGTTTTCAAGGTTTATCCATATTGTAGCATGTATCCTTTATTTCTTCTCATTGCCAAATAATATTCCATTGAATGGGTATATCATATTTGATTTACCCATCCATCGCATTGATGTTCATTTGAGTTGTTTCCACTTTTTGGCTACTAAGAATAATTCTGCCATGATCATTAGCATACACTTTTTTAGACATATGTTTTCATTCTCTTGGACATGTACCTAGGAGTGTAATTTCTAGATTGTATGGTAAATCTATGTTTAACAGTTTTATGAATGGTCAAACTGTTTTCCAAAGTTGCTGCAACATTTTACAGTGTTACCCACGACAGTGTATGAGTGTTCTAATTACTACACATTCTCCACACCACTTGTTATTGTCTGGCCATCCTAGTGGGTATGATATGGTATCTCATTATGGTTTTGATTTGTATTCCCCTAATGACTAATAACCTTTGAGTATCTCATGTGCTTACTGGTCATTTGAATACCTTCTATGGTGAAATGTCTATTCAAATACTTTGTCTATTTTTAAATTAGGTTGCCACCTTATTGTTGAGTCGTAAGTGTTCTTTGTATATTCTAGAAGTAGTTTACTGTTGAGATATATGACTTGCAAAACTTTTCTTAATTTTTATAAGTTGTCATTTTATTTTCTTTATGGTGTCTTTAGAAGCACAAAACTTTAAAATATTTACGGATTCCAATTTATCTAATTTTGTTGTCTGCACTTTTAGTGTCATAAAATCTATTGCCTGAATGAATGCCACAACAATTTTCTCCTATGCTTCTAAGAGTTTTACAGTTTACCTTTTAACTTTAGATTTAAGAGCTATTTATTTTCATTTTTATATATGAGGTATAAATAAAATTAAGTAGGAGTTCCACTTCATTCTTTTACATGTCGCTGTGCAGTTGTTCTGGCAACATTTGTTGAAAAGAACATTCTTTCCCTCATTGTATTGTCTCAGCACCCTTGTCAAAATGGTTCTGATGAACCTGGGAGCAGGACAGGAATAAAGACGCAGATATAGAGAATGGATTTGAGGACACGGGGCGCGGGGGAAAGGTAAGCTGGGATGAAGTGAGAGAGTAGCATTGACATATATACACTACCAAATGTAAAATAGCTAGCTAGTGAGAAGCAGCTGCATAGCACAGGGAGATCAGCTCGGTGCTTTGTGACTCCCTAGAGGGATGGGATCAGGGGCGGTGGGGGGGGGGGGGAGGAAGGTGCAAGAGGGGGGGGATATGGAGATATATATATATATATATACATATAGCTGTTTCACTTTGTTATACGCAGAAACTAATGCAACACTGTAAAACAATTTTACTCCAATAAAGGTGTTAAAAAATTAAACTGTAAATGTAGAGTTTATAGATGTATTGCCAATTCTAGTCCAATTATCTTTTTGTTTATTCTTATGCCAGTACCACACTTTCGATTGCTGTATATTTGTAGTAAGTTTTGAAATTAGGAAGTTTGAATCCTCCAAACTTGTTCTTTTATTTTTCAATATTATTTTAGCTCTTCATTTCTGTTTGAATTTTAGGATCAGTCAGTAAATGTCTGAAAAAAACAAGTAGCTGAGATTTTTACAAGGATTAGGTAGTATTTTTTGATCAATTTGGGAAGTCTTTCCATCTTAGCCATATTATATCTTGCAATCTATGAACATGGGTGTCTTTTCCACTATTTAATTATTTCTTTCAGCAATTTTTTGTGCTTTTCAATGTACGAGTTCTATACTGCCATTGTTAAATTTATTACTAAATATTTTAATATTTTTATATTATAATGTTATTATAAATGGAGTTGTTTTCTCCATTTCATTTTCAGATTGTAAAATTAATTTAATTAGAATACTGTCCTCAGTCTTAAAAATTTATGGAGTAATTATAAACGTGTAGTTCACACTATTCCTTGGCTTAAAAATAATAGTTAACATTTATGTATCATTTTTTATGTTCTTGGCATTGTTCTAAGTATGTTATACATATATATTGTTCTAAGTATATACTAATATATATTCTTTAATGTAATCTTTATAGTTACATTATGAGATAATTTCACAAATGAGACATAAAGAGATTAAGTGGTCCTTTCTTATTAAAACAACAACAACAAAAAGACAGTATATTCCCTTATACCTCTCAAAATACCGCTTATAATTTCATTGAACTTTTCTTCTGCTCCTTGGCTTCTGTTTCCTGTGAGATTGCTTTTTCATGTTAGTTAAGGTTGAATTTTATTTTTCATGCCTTATGAGGCTTGACTGTTGATTGGAACTCTGTCCAGGTGTAGGACTTATTAACTGGTGGCCCTCAGCATACGAAGATCCTGACTTTTCTTGTGGAAGCCCCCATACCCAATATAAAGTTACCTATGGTTTTTCTCCCTTAGTTCTTCAGCCTCTCTAAGAATGAATCTGTACTCTGCTTTTGAAGGATAGGTGAACTGTCTGCAGGAATTGTGAGAACAGATTAAGAGAAAGGGATATGAGTTGTCATTGTTTTTTGTGGTTTGCAAATTTTCACTGAATACTCATTTTCTGTGTGAAACCTCCTTCACCCCTCTGTTTTGAAATTTGAATTGTCCCTGAATTTGAAAGATCCAGTATTCTATGTGTGTGTGTGCGTGTGCGGGTGCGTGTGTGTGTGTGTATCTGTATATAAATGTATTCCCATGGGTGGATGGCTGGCTTGGAGAGAAGGGGGTACAAAGCAAGGGTTACCTTGGGGAGGATCTATTTTTTGTAGATTTTTACATTGTCCCCTGTTATTACCATGATGCGTTTCTCTCATCTTCTAAAGCAGTGGTCCCCAACCTTTTTGGCCCTAGGGACTGGTTTTGTGGAAGACAATTTTTCCACAGAAGGTGTGGGGGAATGGTTCAAGTGGTAATGTGAGCGATGGGGAGCAGCAGATAAAGATTCGCTCACCTGCCACTCACCTCCTGCTCTGTAGCCTGGTTCCTAACAGGCTGCAGACAGGAACCAGTCTGCACCCCGGGGTTGGGGAACCCTGTTCTAAAGTATTTGTACGTTCAAGTTCTAAGCCTTCCTGATCTGTTGACATAAGTCAATAGATTTATGAGTTAGAGTCCCACTCTATTCAGGGACATTTCAGCCTTTTGAGGTGTACTGTTAATTACTGTTAATTACCATGGCTCTACATGTTTTCCTCCTTCAATTCTTTACATTCTAGTGAGCATTTATATGCTCTATCAGTGCATACACTTCATCCACCAAAGCTACAATTATACCAGGTGTTTTTTAACACACTTTTTTTCCTCTTGAAACCATCACAATGCTTGGCACATAGTAGATAATCAAAAAATTACTGGTGAAGCCAATGAAGTCAAATGGAATTGAATGGGACACAGTTTGGAAAATTATATATAACCAATGTATCTAAATATTATAATTCAGTAAAATTACTACATATGACTTGTGAAAAAACATTTTTATTGAAGTATATAAATTAATTAATTCACTGATTATTCATGTTACCTTGCTCATGGTAAGGCTGTTGCTTGAAAGCCACAGTCCAGCCATTGATATATACACTACCAAACGTAAGGTAGATAGCTAGTAGGAAGCAGCCGCATAGCACAAGGAGATCAGTTTGGCGCTTTGTGACCGCCTGGAGGGGTGGGATAGGGAGTGTGGGAGGGAGGGAGACGCAAGAGGGAAGAAATATAGGAACATATGTATACGTATAACTGATTCACTTTGTTATAAAGCAGAAACTAACACACCCTTGTAAAGCAATTATATTCCAATGAAGATGTAAAAAATATATATATATCCTTCTTGTATCCCAGTTGAGACATTGGGATTCAGTTCTAAAATATGGAGTACAAAGAGAATAAATGAACGATACAATCAATCTTGGCCCATAAAAATACTCATCCCTCCTTTTGAGTAAGTATCAATGTCCATGGAAGCTATGTGTTGAAACTTGTGTAGCCTATGTCAGACTTGGTCCCTGGATGATAACGTAAAGGAAAGTTCTCTCATCCCTGACTTCTGAGTCAATTAGACATAATAGAAATAAGAAATTAACTCATGTTATTATATAACACTATGACTTGAGAGTTTATTTGTTACTAGCATTCCTCTAATAATAAAAAAATTGAACAAGTAAATATAATGTCATCAGTATTTCATTAGTAGATAGTAAATTAAAAGTTGATTTGAAAATATGTTAGTATATAGCATCATCCGTGCATACTTAGCAAAGCCCTCCTGCCTTCCTTAGTAATTACTTCCACTAGGAAGTCCTTGAAAGTAAAACATTTTGATCGAGTATTTCTGTTGATTCCGTTTATTTCTGTTTATAATCCTTTGTGTGTATATGCTGTTTTACATAATGTATCTTTTCTCAGCCTTAAAATACAAGGACTCTACTCAGTAGCCGTCTTTCCTTGATGTGAAAATCACTTGTTATTGACCCAAAATCCGATACAGATTCTAATTATTGTTTAATTGAGTAAAATTGAAAAACATTAAAAATTCACCTAGAAATCTGGAATGTTTAGCTTCTGTTGACAGCTAGAATATCTGACAAATGTGCTGCATTCCAGCATGACCACATGAGCTGGAGCTAACCGGCTTCTCCTCCTTTGGTGGAGTATCTGTTTTTGATTCCCCTTAGGTGCAGCCATTCTTTCAACGTACGCATGCATTCTTATACCTGGCCTCATTTATGTTACTTGTCTGGTCCCAAAAGGAATTTGGATTACAACCAGTTTTGCAACGATGCCAAAAAACTAGAACATAAATATATTAAGTTTGTTTTGTGGCATTTGAATTTTGTAATTTTTACACAGGTTTATTATTTTCATGTAAAGTCTTGAATCTGTGATTATCTTAGCTGAGTGTCAGAGAGGTAGATTGCTATGTTATCTTACTTTTACATATTACTTTATATTTAAAAATCTGTTAGTTACATTTAGTCTTATCTACTTACTTGCTTGGGGAAAACATGAAGCAGTGGTTGTGCTTCATCATGAAATGGAGAATAAATTTAAGAAATATAAACTATTATCCATATGTTAGCCTACATGAGTTTAATAGGAAAAGTATGTATATTATGGATCAGACTTCCAAAGGTATTTGGAAGAAGTTGTCATCAACTCACACACTATCCACCTAAATCTGTAATATTCTCAATAACAATTTCAGATGTAAACTTGGGTAAATCAGTATCAATTTAATTATATTTAGTGTTTAAAATAGAAATGAGTTTTATTTATTCCCCAGGATGTGGGGAATTCTCCACTATATTCATTAAAATGTGTTCAGCTTCAAGTAGTAGTAAACTTGAGTTCAAAAGCCTAAACAAACAGGGGTTTATTTTTCCTACATTACAAGAAGTCTGCAAAACATTTCCATGTTATATGCAGCTACTGTAAGTTGATGTTAGAGTTAAAAAAAAAAAAAAAACCTTATTCATTTATTTAAAAGAAGTCTGTACCTTGTTTTTTCTAGCATTGATTCACTGGTTCAATATTGTCAGTGTTTGCATTTCTGTAAGTTTTCTATTCTTGTTACAGTCACAAGTGATTGCTACAACTCCAGGCCTTATGCCCACATTCAAAGCAATGCAGGGACATCAGTTGAAACTACCTTTATTATCAGGAAAAGCAAAAACATTCCCAGAAATCCATCAGCATAATTCAACATATGTCTCATTGACTAAAAAGATTTCAGATGGCCACTTCTAATTCAACTAGAAGCTTGGACTGAAAATACTTAGAGGAAATGGTCAAGGGAAAAGAGACAGGAATGAATGTTCAGTCAGCCAATTATTTGTATATGTCCATAAACCATATGGGTAATAATAGGGAAACACATACTGTCTCCTACAGTTGACAATGTCTACCCAGTCACTCTTGCTAAGCTGGTGTCCCCATTGCAGGCTTCTCACTAGCTATTTGCTAAGAAGCAGAGAAGGTGTGGCAGCAGCACTGAAATTCTAGGAGCAGTGTCAAAAATGCAAAGCAATTTCTAGAGGCAGTGGGGTGACGAAAGCAATGCAAGCTTGGCAGCCAGTAATCAACATCATCAGCACTAGATCAGTTTGTAGCATGGTTTTGCTGTGGTCCTGGCTACCACTTAACCTACCTTATCCCTGCCCATTTCCCTTGCCTAATTCTGTAGCCTTCCTGGATATTCTTTGAATGCCCAGTGCTCTTTAGTTAAACCCTTCATCTGTTTCATGTATACAAGAAGGTAACACAGGAATTGGCACAAGGAATTGTTGTAAGCCAAAGACATTCAGAGAAATAAGGAGAATCTGGAGTATGTTATTTTGAGTCAGTTGAGACTAAGGGCAATAATAAAATAAATTCTAATGAGCATTAACGGAAGGATGTCTGGCAGTCCATGATATGCAATAGGAAATGACAAACCACTTATGTTATTATCAGTGGTCACCTGGAAGAAGCACCCACTGAAAATAATGTTTAGAGAGCCAACAACATGAGAAATAAAATTCAAGACTGCAGAGTAGAGTGACCTACTCCAGTGGGATTGGAAATATTAAATAAATAATTTGATAAGTTCAAATCCCCTTGCTGTTGTTTTTATTGTTCAAATGCAGACAGAAAAACCAAAAACTTCCTATGCCTTCTCTGAAAGATTTCCTTATCTCTTAGAGCCACTGGACTAAAAGCCAAATCCCAGACAGAGTTTGCTTCTGTGGGTTGCTAAATTATGACGTTAATTGAATTCACAGCCTCTCAAAGGACATTTAGGGATATGGAAAGAATGAACCTATAATTTTTAGAAAATTGGCTTATATGAGGAATCAGAGGATTACAAATACCAAAACTCAATCCACTCTTAGACTCTTTTGGCAGCAGAAGTGACACTTTTCCCAGTTTACTGAAGCTGTTCTCTGCCTTGCTTGAAAATGTTGAAAGGTTTGAGATACGGATATTTAGTGATTCTTGGTTTTGATAGAATGGTCAGGAACTTAGAAGCAACCTGATTGGATGGTTGATGACATGAGATTTGGAAAAGAATTATGTGGATGGAGCTCTTAGAATTTACTCCGAGTGTAGGAAAATTTATATTCTACAAGAATCTTCACAAAAATGCCCCCACTTCAAAGGAGCTTCTTAGTAATTAGGGTCACAAAATGACTTTTATAGCAATATCAGCTAGTATTCTTTCCAACCACCCTGGAAAGGACTTAATGAGATCATGAACAAAAAAACACATTAATCATGGTAGCTTTAAGGATGTATAAATTATATTCATGTTCAGCTACTTTGATCTCACTTATCCAATGCTAACTGATGTACTTTCCAGGACCAACGCCAAAACTGAGAATCAATATGGCAATGTATGCCAGAAGACCAGACAATCACCTTTTGGCATTTGGCCTTCTTCCACCATGATGAAGGTGACATTTTACCCTTTATAAGAGTCATATTCTCAGTTTGGTTTTGCTTTTTCCACCTCACAAGTAAACTACATATTTTAAAACAATAATAAAACTAAACACTTGTATTAGTCTGCTGGGGCTGCCATAACAAAATACCATTGACTGGGTAGCTTAAACAACAGAAATTTATTTTCACACTGTTTTGGAGGCTGAAAATTCCAAGATCAAGGACCATCAAGGTTAATTTTCTGTTGAGAGCTATCATCCTAGCTTGTAGATAATCACATTCTTGCTAGGTCTTTACAGGGATGAGAGAGAGAGAGTTCTGGTGTCCCTCTTTTTATAAGGACACCAATCCTATAAGATTAAGGCCACACCCTTATTAATGCATTTAACCTTAATTACTCCTAAAGACCCTGCCTCTAAATACAGTCCCTTCAATGGTTAAGGCTTCAACATAATTTTGAGGGGACACCATTTAGTTACAGCACCACTCAACATTGCTGTTGATGTAGGAATTCCCTTTACCAATTAACAAGAAACACACAAACACATGAACAAAGGAATGAATAAATAAAGGCAATATATTGATGTACATTTTTGTTGTGGGTCTTTTCTTTTATCAATAACTCAGAAGCAGCTGACCATACAGAATGACAAAATGCTTAATGTCTTTGTTATGGCACAATTGTCCAATATCACCTCCAGATGAAAGCGATATCCTTTGAACCACAACTGATTTATGGTGTTGTTTTTCCTACATCCAGTATTCATAGACACAGAAACTAAGGGCAGGAAGTTGGGTTTCATCTCTTCCTATTACACAATGTAATACTACTCACAGAATATCTGCTTCCTTTCCCCCATGACTCTGGGCTTTCAGTTCAGAGGTTTCATTACACAAGGGAGAAAACCATCCCAGTGGGCATAGCAGGGCCTAGTTCTATTAAATCAGAAGGTAAATTGCCACTGGCAATTTTGGACTCTTCGTGCCAACAGATGAACAGAACAAAAAGGGTTTACAGAGCTGTCTGGTATGATTGATCATGACCAACAGAGTGAGATAGGATTGCTGCCATATAGTGGGGACAGGAAGGAACATAGGTGCAATCCAGGGTTTATAATGTTCCAGAATTACCTTGTTCAGTGTTAATGGAATTCTATAGCAATTCTATACAGATGGGGCCAAAAAGAGATCTAAAACAAAGGCTTGGATCACCTCACTCAATAAAGAGCAACAACAGGCTGAGATCCTGATTGAAAGTAAATGAAAATTAATACAGCCTGGTTAGTTGAGGAGGAAAGTTATAAATTCTAAATAAAGGCTTATGAACAGCTCTGGAAATGAGGGCTACATATAACCCATATCTTCCTCTATGTTTGTGTGTGTGTGCATATGTGTGTGTTGGACGGTTTGATTTAAATCTGCTTGAAATCAAAATCATAGTTGTGAACTAGATAACCTAATCAATCAATCTAGATCCCCATCTGATTATAGGATTTATAACACCACTGCATTCCAAAAGATGCTGAGTTTTACAGAAAAGCTGACGCTATTGAATAGCTGTCAATGGGACATGCACCCTGAGTTGTTGTTCCAAGTGGGTCAGAACACTTGCACTGAATCTTCAGCATTTTCATACTTGATTTCATCATAGCCAACAGCATGAACATAAGAGTTGAGTAGAGATTCAGAGAAGTTTACTAGGTTGCTCAGGAACAAATCATTTCTCTAGGAAAATGAACCCAAGTTGTTGGATGCAGGAGTATTAGGCTCTAAACAATTGGAATAACTGTTCTTAGATAATTGTAGCAGTGGAAGCCTCTTACACATGTGTGTTAATAACTTATAAGGTTCTGATATATGGATTAATCTGTTGGTTCTCCCAAGAAGTAGGCAAACATGCATATGACCTTATTTGTAATATTGATGATGAAACAAAGCCAGACAAATTACAGTCATGATCACAAAGTTTATAAATGAAGATGCTTGCACTGGAATGTGTGCTTCAGAACCCATATCATTGATGGAATTATAGACATACTGGAAAACACTGTATATGACACTTATAAATAAAATCATGCAACTTTGATAGTTTTGTTGCACAAAAGTTTTCTAAAGATGTCTTTGAAATGAAGCATGAGAATATTCATAATTTATGGAACAGCAATGACTAAATAAAATTGTTGGTAACTTGATTTATGCCTCCTGTCTCTTTCTGGATTGGGTGATGATGGAGGCCATAAGAGAGATTATACTCTGGGCGTAAGAAAGGTATTGCTTTAACTTCACTCCTCCATAATGAAATTACAAATCTTTGATTTTCTCTAATTGAAAATAATTTATGTCATCTTGTTTTAGAAGTTATTTTTTAAAAATGACCTAGCAACTAATACCTTTGGGGAACTTTCTCTGGATTTGTATTAGAGTCACTTCATGGACCAACCATGATATTTCTCCAAAAACAACATTTAATATTTGCTATGTACCCATTTTTGTTCATATTTGTGGATGCAAGAAGCTCTAGCTGATCCTCTTTTTTGTGTATGAAAATTCAGGAAACAAAAGAAACCCTATCCTTACCTCCAAATTCTAGAGCAGACATTGTATTAAGCTCTGAGATCAGGTAAGGATAACTAGGTAAATATTAATGAAATAGCAAAATGAAAAGGAACATATATTTGCACTGTAATATCCTGTAATTTTTAAAATGAACAAACTAAAAACATATTAATAAAGTAAAGAACAAGGAAAATAAAAATTCATAAACAGCAATGTTTCATCTTTCTTTGTAGGAACAGGTCCTTTTCCATTTCAATTTGACACAAATATAAAATGATTTTCTTTAACTGAGTATCTATATTGATTTTGCTTTATGATACATACATCTTCTCCGTGACTTCATTCTCCTCACTAAGACAAATAAGTTAAAATCCATCCATTCTCTAGAGTAGTTTCAATTTTCATGATGAATCAACCAAGTTTTGATACCAGAATACCAACAGTAATTCTCTTCTTTGTCTCTTTTGACAAGTAATTGTATTTGTTCTATAAAAAACAACGCATTAATCCACATTGTTCTTTTTCAAAACCAGAGGTTTAAGATTTTATGTTAGATGTTGACTGACCATGCATCTCAAATATCCTTTTATTATATTTAAAAGGTTCACAGGATGGTATTCACAAATGAATGCCACAACTTGAAAAACAATGTAGTTAAAAAGATAGCATAGATGCCTGGGTGAGACCTGAATTAACTAGACATTTTGAGAATGCTGAACATTTACATTTTCAGCACATCTAATTAACTTGTAGGTATTACATTCCACTTGATTCAGGGAAACTCATACACATGCATGACATGAAAAAAATCATTGTCACTGTGAAATGGTGTTTTACACTTACACCCCTACAGGCAGTTTTCTTTTTTCAGAATTAAATATGCATCAAGCTGCATATTAGAATCCACCTGAAACGTTTCCAATATTTCTTCCTTTTCCTTCATGCCTTTTCACTTTTAATTCCTAGTGAGAATGGGAAATGGAGACTGTAAAGAATCATAAAAGAAAAATTCTGACCATATTCTCAAACACAAACATAAAGAAAGCATAGTTTTTATACTTCATGGGACTTTGCTTTTTCTTTTGAATATTATTTTATTTTATCTTATTAGACAGCAGGTTCTTATTAGTTATACATATTAGTGTATATATGTCAATCCCAGTCTCCCGATTCATCCCACCCCTCACCATGGGACTTTGTTTTAATCAAATTCAATCACTTGTAGATTCATTCCTCCATTTCTAGTCCAAGAAGCAACACACAATTTTCACTTTAATGAGTAAAAGTAAAAGCTTTACTCAATACATTATCTTCCAACATAAAGTACAAATAATACCATTGCATGCTTATAGGAAACCTTTTTCATAATCTGGTACTTCCTAAATTGACTCTTGAAAAGGTAAATGATCATTTGGAAAATTCTTCTTATGTATGCTGTATACCTTTTAAAGACAACTTGGAGTTCAAAATAATACAATAAATGACACTCATGGTTTCTTATATCATGAATTTCAGCACAAAGAAACAATATTTTCTAAAACCATATATAAAACTATTGAGTTCAGCATGCAAATAATTCAAAATAAATCCGTTTCAAATAAAAAATTACTTGATTTCTTCAAGCAAAAACCAATAGCTCAAAAAGTCACTTCAATGCTTTGACACGTTTAAGTAACCAGCTAAAAGTGCATGACTAATTCAGCTGGCTATGCAAAAACAATTGTCTCTCAGATGGTCAAAACTTAGCCACAAAATGCACTAATGGGGATAAATAATCTCTGTGCACACTAACTAAATAGAATACAAAACAATTTTTCCATGAAAAACATGCAAAATTTGCACATATAAGCAAGCAGGGAAGACTTCTTCAAGACTGATCTGTTGTTCTTAAAGTTTGTATATTTTATTGGAGTTTTGGTGTTGCTAGTTTATCTTGCTTTTGTTCTGGTGGTTTTGTTTTTATTTAAATGTCAGTAGGGAATTTTTAACCTCTTTGACTACCCACATTTTAGTCTGGAATTTAACATCACTTTTTTTCTCCAATTGCCCTTAAAGATATCCAGGATTAAACACATGTTATTAATATTTCTCAGAAACAGTGAATCACACAAATACTTTTAAACAGAAACATAAAAACAGAGGAAAAAGAAGAAAAGAGAGGCTATATAAAACTGAAAGCAAGCAAGAATTTCCCGCCAATCATAATGTGAAAATACACTTTAACTCTTTAAATTTTAAACAAAAAAATTTCTAAGAGGGAGACTGTGTCTGCTTAATCTCTTTGGCAACAGTTTTCTTTTTCTCCTTCCTTCATTGTTTTTCTAAGATAGATCCAGAGAGCACATCAGAGAAGTAAACACTATAGTCTGCAGATATCATATTACACACACAACAATTTGTATGATAATTATTTTTTCTTGATTGCAATTTAACTCTTTAAAAATGCAAATTGTATAATTACTGCCAAAAAAAGAAAAAAAAAATGTTCTCCATGTGTAATGACAAAAATTCCACAAAAGTCCTATAAATTTTGCAGCATAATGGGTTTACAGATGAAAAGAAAAAAAGAGTGTACTCTATTAGACAAGTCCATTATGGAAGAAAAACACACTGGGTTGAAAATCCTTACAGTTAACAATTTCTAGGTGGTTGTTGATTACTGTCTGGAGCCCTACCTTTTCTTCAAAACCTATTGTAGAGGGTAAAACATATTTTTCCCTTCTGATATATTTCCCAGTTATATCGATTAGATCAAAAGTAATGTCAGAAAATCTAAAATTAAGCATTCAAACCTGCAACTACTTGAAACATAGGCAATAAAGCATTAGAAAAAATCACATCTATGCTTACAATCAATTTTACAAATAGTTGAAAATATGGACCTCAGTAAATATATACACATACCTACTATATACACTATATATCCTTTTTCTTGACAAGCTTTTGTGACTAGATAGAAGAAGAGCAATGAATTCTCCTAAAGCAGTGTGTCATCATAGGCACCAAATTTAGCAATATGACAGCTAAACTTTCCTGAATACCTGCTGTGTGTCAGTCTCTGTGTTTAGTGTGTTATGAAGATCAGATCCTTCATAATCCCCAACAGGAAGGCATGAATAGCATCCCTTTATTCATATAAGAACTTGAGATGCAAAGGGTGATTAAGAGGTGAGTCACAAAGCCCAGATCTAACTGTGCATACCGGATCCCACAGCCAGCACCCATACTGTTCTACCTCCTTTCTCCCCAGTGAAAAAACAGACCCATTTACCACTTGGCTTGACTGGGCACATGGGCAAGTTAATTATTTGGTGTGTGCCCAGTCACTCACATCTGATAAATGGAAAAGCTAATTCACTTACCTAATACACAAAGGAGCTGTGAAACATTATACAAATGAGCTTTGAAATTGGTGTGTTAGGTAAATGTAAACAATAGAAACTTTCACAAATGATTATTTTTGATGCATAAAGTTTAAAGGATTAAGCAGTATTTATAATAAAAAAAAATACTGTCTCCAAAATTAAACACAAATAGTCAAGTCCTGAATCTATCAATTAATAGCTAGGTAAGCACAGAAAGGATCCTTAAACTCAATGAGGCTAATTTTCCTCTTCTGTAAAATGGGGATAGTGAGTATTACAGAATTATTAGAGGAATTAAAATAATGCATGAAAAATAATTTGACATATAGTAGACACTAAACAAAGTATACCTGTTATTATTATTTCATGAATCAGAAAAAATCTGAGTACCAAATTAATACGTGAATTCCCTATTTGCGTACTGCTTTCATATGTAGAATCATCTGCTGATTGAGGGAAAGGGAACCTTTTAACAAGCAAGAAAGTAAACATAATTCTTTCCCTCCTAATATCACATATATATATATATATATATAATATTATATATAATATAGTAATACTTGGCTTAACTGTATTGGAGAAAGCCATCTGGCTATGGCAAATTTGTAACATGCCATTTTGAGTCTAATTTATTGATATGTTTCATGTTTAACTGTATATTAAAAATGTGACTTACTTGGTGTCAGTTTCTTGTGAAAGACCAAGGGAATAGGAAGTACCCTCATGAGTGTTGCCAGACCACTGATGCTGGACTTGCAAAGGAGTAGGGAAAAAACAGTCATGTAACACTTTGTTGACCATCACTTCTAGCCTATAGGTGATTAAAAAGTTTAAGAAAATAGTGGGAGATTAAAAATATAATTATTTGCAGAAAGATGTGCTGTGGGTGCTGCCATTCTGTGGCAGAGTGGTGGGCAATCATGTTTCCACCTCATATCTCATGAAAAGGGATTCAGAGCAACCATGCAAAGAACTTGATGTATGTCCTCTACAGTTGTGGGCAGGATGACTGGTGTTTGATAGACACCTAAGGAAAATAAGGCTCAGAGACTTGCTTGCTAACGTACACATCTGGAGTTTGTCATGTCAAAGGCTGCATGAGTGTATCCTGTGGACCAGATGTGGGTCATGTGTACAAGAATCAGTCTGGACATGTCTTAGATTCTGTTCAAGAAGGGCACTCTGTAGGTAAAGAAAAGCTAATAAAACAGGTACAGCCATCTTCCTCCCAGTCTGTGGATAAAGCCAACAAATAAAGGATCTATAGACGTATAGAGCCAAGAGAATGACCAAGGAGTTTAGCTAGGAAGGTGACACACTGCTTCTGATGCCTGCCTAACCTCTGGTCTTCTGGTCATATAAGAGAATAATAGTATTACTTCAGCTAATTGTGGTTAGGGATTTTGTTTCTTGTAGCCAAAATCATCATAACTACTACTATAGCTGATCTATAGGATTCATGTGAGAATTAGTGGAAATTTATGAAAAGTCCTTAGTAAGATATTTTTGAATGTAGTTGACAGGCACTAGATAAATAGTAGATGTTTCCTTAAGGTTTTTGATAGAAAGAAGAGAAAAATGAAGACAATGTAAATGAACTGAAATATATTATTAAGGAAGATAAAGCGTGTATGTACAAGTACAATATGTAATAAACATTATAATGTTTTAAATGCTACACAAAACTGTGAGTTTTCAGAAGAGGGAGAGACTATTTCCAGCAGGGAATATATTTGATGACATTATTTGAGAGAGAGGTTGCTCTCTGATTTCTCCCAGGTAAGTTTCAGCTCACAGATGTGTTTGCCCATGTATAAATCAGGGTTCAATCAGAGGAGCAGGACACAAGGAATTACATAGAATAGGGAATTTGTTTACAGAGATTAAACCTTCCACAATCATGGGAGCTGGTGGGGAGACCTATGAAAGGCTATTGTCTCTGCATCTGATGTTGGATGTGATGTTTCTGTAGTTCAACCAGTAGAGCATTTGGAGAGAAAAGTTAGACCTGAAATGGGCTAGAATAAGAAAAAACTGGCATCTTTGCTGATGAACCTGAACACACAAGGACAAACTGAAACCCATGTTGGACTATTTTTCCCCAAACCTTGCTGAAACAGGTAACTTTCCAGGGTTGCTGGCACCTTTGACCACAGACCAATACATACATTTCTCTGGGCCTAGACTCAGGAACTTTAGGAGATCCAGTGTAAGTTGCAGGAGCTAGAGGTCTGGACACTGCCCCATGCCTAGAACATGAGCTCAAAGATCAGATGCATCATGCCTGACCAGAGAGGAGGCTGACTTTCAGAGAATACAAATAACCACTGCATCACTTCTAGTCTCCACCTTTCATGCAAAGTTTGACCTGTCTTGTGACCAACCCTAACCCAGAGCCACACAGGGAAGGGTATTCTGAGAAATATAACTGTAGCTTTGCTAAGTGACAAAGCCAGCACAGCCAATAACTTTTTAATTATAATTATTTTATATCATTTAAACTTTAGGAGATTTCACAGAATGACCAAATATTTGGGCTTCCCTTAAAGAAAGAAGTTTGTGAAGATATTGACGAAGTGATTGTAAAGTTTATGTGGAGAGGCACAAGACCAAGAATAGCCAACACAATACTGAAAGAGAGCGAAGTGGGAGGACTGACACTACCTGACTTCAAGACTTACTATAAAGCTACAGTAATCAACACAATATGTTGTTGGTGAAATAATAGGCAAAAAGACCAATGGAGCTGAATAGAGAGCCCAGAAATAGACCCACATAAATATAGTCAACCCATCTTTAACAAAGGACCAAGACGACACAATAGAACAAAGGTGCTCTTTTCAATTAATGTTGCTGGAACAACTGGACATCCACATGCAAAGAAATGAATCTAGATGCACATTTTGCAAAAACTAACTCAAAATGGACCCCAGACCTAAATGTAAAACATAAAACTACTAGAAGACAAATAGACAAAACCTGGGTGACCTTAACTATGGTGATAACTTTTTAGATACAATACAAGGGCATGATCAATGAAATAAATAACTGACAAATTAGACTTAATTAAAATTAAAATGTCTTCTCTGTGAAAGGCAATGTCGAGGGAATGAGAACAAGCCACACACTGGAAGAAAATATTTTCACAAGATACATCTTATGAAAGACTGTTATCTAAAATACAGAAAGAACTCTTAAAACTCAATAATATGAAAACAAACAACCAAATTAAAAAAATAGGCCAAATACCTTAACAGATACCTCACCAGAAGATACACAGTTGGCAAATAAGCATATGAAAAGATGTTCTACATCATATGTCATTAAGGAAATGCAAATTAAGGGCAATGTGATATCACAACACACCAATTAGAATAGCCAAAATCTACAACACCAACAACACCAATGCTGGTGATGATGTAGAGCAACAGGAACTCTCATTCACTGCTGGTGGTAATAAAAACTGGTACAAACACTTTGGCAGACAGTTTAATGATTTCTTACAAAACTAAACATACTCTTAACATGCAATCCCTCAATCATACTCCTTGGTATTTACCCAAATGAGTTTGAAGTTATGTCCACACAAAAACCTGTACATGGACATTTATAGAAACTATTCATAATTGCCAAAACTTGCAAACAACCAAGATATCATTCAGTACAGCAATGAATAAATGAACTATGGTACATCCAGACAATGGGATGTTATTCAGCACTTAAAGTGAAATGAGCTATCAAGCCATGAAAAGACATGGAGGATCCTTAAATACATATTACTAAGTGGAAGAACCCAATCTGCAAAGGCTACATGATATATGACTCTAGTTATATGACTTTCTGGAAAAGCCAAAACTATGGAGATAGTAAAAAAAAAAAAAAAAAATCAGTGGTAGCTAGGAGTTGCAGGCTGGGGTGGGGTGAATAGGTAGAGTACAGAGGATTTTTAGGCCAGTGAAAGTATACTGATGGATAAACGTCATTATACATTTGTCCAACCCACAGGATGTCCAACCCCAAGAGTCAGCGATAATGTAAACTGAGGACTTCAGGTGACTATGATGTCAGTGTACGTTCAAATGTACCCTCTCATGGGCGGTGTTAATAATGGAGAATGATATGCATGTGTGGAGGCAAAGTGTATATGGGAAATCTCTGTGCCTTCTCTTGCTGTGGACTTAAAGCTACTCTAAAAAATAAAGTTATAATTAAAAGAAAAGAAAAGAAAAAAAAAACATCAGTTGAGCTGACATTCATACATGACAGCAGGTGACTTGAGGTGGGGAGAAGCAGCCCCCTTGCATTGGTTTGAGCTCTCTTGTTTGCCATCATCCCTATCATTTCCTATCAACTTCCAACACCAAAACCTTGTCAGTTATCATTTACTGTCACTGTAGACTGAATGTTTGTGTTCCCTCAGAATCCATATTTTGAAACCCTAATCCCCAATGTGATAGTATTTGGTGGTGGGGCTTTTGAGAGGTGACTAGGAGACACCATAATGGGACGGATGCCCTTATAAGAAGATTAAGAGACCAGAGCTATCTGCTGTTTGAAGATACAGCAAGGAGGCTATCCACAAGCCAGGAAGGCTTTTACTAGACACAACCATGCTGGCTCTTGATCTTGGCCTTCTAGCCTCCAGAACTGTGAGAAATAAGCCTCGGCTGTTTAAGCCACCCAGTTTATGGTATTTATTTGTTAGAGCAGCCCGAGTTGACTAAGATAAGCATACTGCTTTTCTTTTTTCTTTCATTCATTAAGCCTGGGTTCTGAAGAGTTTTGCATTTGGGACCCCATATTTTGAAGGAGAGTTCGGATTGAGTATTTGAGAAGGGTTTACATTTGATATGGAAAGTGATAGATAACTTAGGAAAAATTGTTACTAGAAATATTTCTTAAACTCATGAGCAGTCTTAGGCCTGATGAAGATTAAAGTGTGAAGGAGAGTTTGGTGAGATATGGTAGTCAGAAAGTGACTTGGTGCCAGATGGTAAAGGGTCTGGAATGCCAGTTTTATTTGGTAGACATCGGGAAGCAATTGAAGCATTTTACAGAGGTGAGGGAAATGACCACAACTATGGTATAGGAAAATCAATCTAGAAGTTGTATAATAGTGAATTAGGTGGGAACAGAGACAGAGATGGAAAGTATCTTTTATAATGCAGCAATTTTTACTTTATTACCAGTCTTGCCTGAAGACCAGTCTGATTATTCTTATGGCCACTGGGCCATTGTCTTTGTCCCACTTAAAAATATCACAGAATTTGAAGCCCTAGATTTATTTATCACTGTGGTTGCTAGACAGAACTCCAAGTTTTCCTTTGTTTAAGGGAAACACATTCAAGCTGGTATTCAAGTTCATATTCAAGCTCCCCAGGTGGTTTGGTTGCCAAAACTGTTCTGGAAATCTTGCAAACTCTGTTCTGTGGCATTTAGCACTGCTGCTTTCAATCTTGGCTGGAAACCATAAAAATAATATTTCATTCATTATGTTGTAGAAGAGTCCCTTAGAGCTTCGTACTTGAAAGAGGAGATATTGTGCAGATAGCATCACATTTCTATGCACAGCAAGGCACCAGATTGACAAACAGTTAAGTTATGACTTAAGGGATATTATTAAAATGGTAATATTACTTTATCACCAAAGAATTATGAGGTCTTAGTTATATCCTCTAAGTGACTGACTGAGAAGGAAATTATTCAAACTAGTAAGACTGGGAAGACACTTTAGTTCATTCCTGAGCAAACCTATGCTTACTCCGAATAATAAATGGAGTTGGTGTCTTTCATTAGAAACCCCCAAATCACAATGAGCCAAAAGAATATTACTCCACTAACTACATTTCAGAAAATAGGGTTAGAATTGAAGAACTCAAAAGCAAAACTGGTGACTATCCCCCAAATCTCAAATGCTTTCAAAATACTGAACTGCTTCAATAGAGATGAAGAAGTAAATACTAAACAAAAACCTTTAACTTACACATTGCACACAGGTATAGACATCATATTACCCCTCTACTGCACACATATCTAGTTTGATTCCATTGAGAGAACTTTAGCAATCAGTGAAAGTACTACAGCTAAAAGGACAATATACATACATAAAATAAGAATGTTTTGGTACTTAGTAAAATAAAAGAAGCACCCATATTAGGGTAAGCTGTCTCCCAAGGGGTCCTCTGCATTGGAGTTCTCTGTCCTCATCTTTGGGACTTCCAGTACCTTGTTCAATTTTGGGGAATATTGACTGCTAGACTGCTGAACTTCATATCCCTATAGAGAGAAAGCTATTTCAAGGCAGCACAGAGACCTTATTTTGTAACCAATGGCCAAGTTCCTTTTTTTCACTTTTGTGTAAGCCAAACTACCAACACAAAAGTCTATTCTGTCGTTTCCTGGTCCTAAGTCTATTTGCTTTTTACACTCTTCATATCTAATTTAGACCACAAATACTAGTCAATTAATAATTCATAATCAGAACATCTCTAAATATACTTACATTTGAGGTTAGGGCTTCGACATATAAATTTTTTTTCTGGGAGATGCGTAATTCAGTTCATAGCACAGAGGAAATCAGAAAATTAACTTATAAGCCTCAATGTCTTCATGTTGAACATCAGGATAATGATATCTTCTTCAAATTGTTGTTACCCGGAACAAATGAGATAGT
>NW_020185338.1:5127869-5170944 GCF_003031525.2 Neophocaena asiaeorientalis asiaeorientalis | reverse complement strand
AAAATGGATTTTGTTTTTTTTTTTTTTTTTTTTTTTTTGCGGTACGCAGCCCTCTCACTGTTGTGGCCTCTCCCGTTGCGGAGCACAGGCTCCGGACATGCAGGCTCAGCAGCCACGGCTCACAGGCCCAGCCACTCTGCGGCATGTGGGATCTTCCCAGACCGGGGCACAAACCCGTGTTCCCTGCATCGGCAGGCAGACTCTCAACCACTGTGCCACCAGGGAAGCCCGAGATAGTACATTTTAACAATATAATAGTTGCACAATAAATCTATGGTTTCCCCTACATCAAACCATCTGGTTAGAAGTCCACACTATCCCTGGACTTGTATTTTGCTCAAATCCCTGCCTCTGCCCTCCTGCTGGGCTTGGATCTTTGGCTGGGGTGTCCAGGCCCATAACTGCCAGAATCAGACATCTGAATGCCTACTCAAATCCCCTTTACCTGTTTACTGGTGTTCAGATATGCCCTCAAAAATCCCAGTATAAACAAAACATATAGATATAGATAGTTATAAGATATATAGATATTCATATATAGATAAAATCCCTTACCGCAACCATATAGAGATTCTACATTTCCCCACCTGTCCAGTGGCCACTTCAAAAGTGTACTGCAGTCAGATTCCAGAAGGGCTAACTAATAATATTTTAAAAGAAAGTTAGGAATATATTTAATACTAGCTCTCTTTCTATATATCTGGCCCTATCTTGCCTTTTATTTTCATCATATTACCTGCTGTTTTCACCAGACCTCTAGATCAAAGGTTCTTTACTGACAACATAAAGAGAAGTGGCATTAATTGTTCTGAAGATGCTTTTCAGAAATTTTTAAAATAATAATGCATTATTTGTGAAGAACTTAGCTCAGCATATGAACGTTAAACTCTATATTTCCAAGAGTTGTTGTACATGTATATAGTTGATTCTTTCGCTTTTCCTACTGAGACACTTGTGATGTCTGATATAATAATTGCTTTCTAGTTACAGTATGTGTGGTCTCATCTAATCCTCACAAAAACCCTATGGGGGTACTGAAGCATAGAGAGACAGTTGACCTTTCCAAGGTCACCCAGCTGGACAGTGGTAGAGCCAGAATTTGAACTCAAGCAGTCTCTTTTCTGAGGCCACACTTAATCACTGTGCAATATTGCCTTGAAATGAAGGGAAAAGTGGAGTCATATAGCCAGTGTCCATGGAATGGTCCATAGCCAAGGCTGTCTCCCTGGGACTCCATGCCACTTGTCATGTGTCATTTCAGCTCCTGAAGAATGAATGGTCAATGTAGCTATTTTATATTCTTGCTGGAAAGGAGATTGAATCTGCTAGAAAAGGACTCTGAGAGCACAGTTGACATCAGTCAGGTTTCTGCTCCATGGATTAAATCTGACAAAAAGCAGATTACAAAACCCTCTCCCCAAATCCTGCACCTTCGTATTATTTTAAGATCTAATTTGTTTTGAAGAAAAAGTCATATAAAGATGCCTGCAAGCTGAAAATATTCAGAAAATGACTTAATGTCTGCATTAGGACTTTAAACTTACATGATATAAACAAAATGCAGAATTAGCCTATTATATTTGCATTCACACAGGAAAATAAGAAACTCTCTTAGATCTTGGACAGTTGGCCACTAGAAAGGTCTTAGATCCACCAGTGATCTGGCTGATCAGCTTGGGAATTAAGCCCTAGCATGCTCAGAATGAGAGAAATGCTGCTTTGTAGAAATGCAGGCAGATCAGGATAAGGGAAAAGGAGAAACAAGACACAAATGGTATCTCGATTCAGCTTTTTCAGTCTGTCTTATTCACACAGCATTCCTTAGAGATTTGATATTTGCCTTCTTATTGAAAGAAATGCACATGATTGTAAAAGGAAAAGGCTGTCTCTAAATGTTTTTACATTCATATAATGTAAATGCCCGCCACTATACAAAAAGTAAAGAAAAGCAGTATAATACAGTGGAAAACATATGCTTTCTGGTATCATGCAGTCTTAGCCAAATTTTAAGCTCCCTGAATCTGAGTTTTCTTATTTGTGAAATAGATATTGATCTCACAGAGCTTCTGTGAAAAGCAGTGAAATATCCCCAAATCATCATGCACTGGGAGAGGTATCACAGTTATATGGAGAGCAGGGACTTGGGAGATGGACTGTGTTCAAATCTCACTTCACTCTAATTAGCTGTGTGAGTTCAGGAAAGTTACTTCAGCACCCTGGACCTATAAAATGAGGATGATAATCATAGTGCCTACTACACAGAATTATTATGAGGATTTAATGAATAACTAGTTGTAAAGTGATTAGAACAGTGCCCAGATCAGAGTAAATAATATGTAAAAATTGAAAAACAAATAGTGTGTTTTGTTAGTGTGTTACGCTATTAACAGTCTGACATTCATTTCCTCTACTTCCACATACAGCATCCCATCTTTGCTTTCAGTAATATTACCACCTGTCTTTAAATAGTCTTAACTAAGCAGTCAATTCAAGTGCTTCAACCAGTTGTGGCTGAGGGGTGGGAATGTGACCCAATCTAGGCTAATCAGATACACTCTCCCTGGAATTTGACTCATTAGCAGATACTACACAGACTGTATTGAAATATATTCATCCTGACTATTGCACCCTAAAGGTACCCTCCATTAATTTCTCACTTTAAGATTTCCAAGGTTGCCCTAGTCTCTGCCCACTTTAGGACATATTTTGATAGCTTATCCATCAATTCTATGAGCCAACTCCTATCCTTTTGATAAATCAGCCCCTATTTCCTTTGTTTTCTTAAATCCATTTCTTTTCCTATTTTTATTTATAATCTCATATTTTATATTTATTTATTTTTTAAAATTTTTATTGGCGTGTAGTTGATTTACAATGTTGTGTTAGTTTCAGGTGTACAGCAAAGTGAATCAGTTATACATATGCACATATCCACTCTTTTTAGATTCTTTTCCCATATAGGCCATTACAGAGTATTGAGAGTTTCCTGTGCTATACAGTAGGTCCTTATTAGTTATCTATTTTATATATAGCAATGTGTGTATGTCAATCCCAATCTCCCAATTTATCCCTATCCCCTCTCCCTCTCTGGTAACCACAAGATTGTTTTCTATATCTTTGACTCTATTTCTGTTTAGTAAATGAGTTCATTTGTACCATTGTTTTAGATTCCACATATAAGCGATATCATATGATATTTGTCTTTGTCTGACTTACTTCACTCAGCATGACAGTCTCTAGGTCCATCCATGTTGCTGCAAAAGGCATTATTTCATTGATTTTATGGCTAATATTCCATTGTATATATGTACCACATCTTATTTATCCATTCCTCACAAATACTCCCCAAATGTGTACAATAGGCACACAATACAATTTTATTCATTATTAGAATCAGAGTAATCATTCTAAATTGTTCTTCTGTACTCAAGTCATTAGTTGTGCTCATTTAAACTGATGAAATGATTTAGTCCTATGTCACCTCCAGTCCCACCCATGGCAAGCAAAAAGGGTATATATGTAATTATAATCTGGCAAGGTTGGATGTGTGTATGACTGGAGAAGGATGTCTCCTAATGACCAGCCTTAGCCCTGGGATCTACGAGATGAGCCTGGACAATCAAAGACTCAAGGTTGGCTCTTCATTTCCTTTCAGTCTCAGAGGTGCATAGAATTTAAAACAATTCAGAGGTTGGAAAGAAGCAAAGTCACTGAGGCTTCATGTGCTCTGATTTTGCTAATATATCTCTCCCCTTCCTGCTAACAGATGGACAGAACAGAAACTCATCAGAGAACAAAATGTAAGTGTCTGTATAATGTGAGAATGGCTAATTGGACTTTGAAAAATACACACATACAACAAAATAAATCTCTAATTGCTGACATTTCCAACACTAATACAAAGTAAATAACTTCACACTGAGAAGTTAGAAATCATGTAGTAAGCAATTTGGGGAGAAAAAAGGAGTCTTTTCTGGACTGGTTAAATCATTTATCAAAAACTATAAGCAAATCTATAGAGACAGAAAATACATTAGCAGTTGCCGAAGGCCAAGAGATGATGGTGTGGGAAGTGATTGCTAATGGGTACAAGGCTGCTTTGGGGGATGATGAAAATGTTCTAAAATTAGATGATATGATGGTTGCACAACTCTGTAAATATACTAACAATCACTGAATTCTGCACTTTAAACAGGTAAACTTTCTAGTGTGAAAATTATTCCTCAATATGTTGTTTTAAAAAACAATTTCTGAATTTCCATATTTTGAGTGACTAGAAATCTCTAGCTAGCCTGAGTGAAAGTTAGCAGGCTTGGATTAGGGATTCCAGAACAGAGTGGAAAACATAAAGATTAGTAAAATGCATACAAATCAAAATCTGTGTTCAGATCCCTTAGGTCAGTACCAGACAACTAATGGAAACCAGGGGCTGGATTACAAATGAGAAATGAGCCTGGGTTGTAAGGAGATGGACATTGGACAAAGCAGGAGCAAGTTCATTTCAACTTGTCACCCTGATAGACTGGGCGCCATGGTCTAGTGAAGATTTCTCAATGAGATATAGTACACCTGTACTATTTACCTGTCTGGTGTAGAGTCTAAGAGAATCTTTAGGCCAAAGAGTACCCAGGATTCTGAAGAACACCCTTCATAATGTTCTTATTTCCTTATCTCAGGCTTAGTAAGTTGCCAGCAGCCAGCACATTCTCTGAGTGTGGCTACACAGGCCACACACCAGGCTGCTGGGTGTGTATTTGGCTATCCAATGGAAATATGAAGTTTATTGATAAAACCTTCTTTCCTTTATGTCACTAAGTACGCATGACTAGAAGCTCTCCCTGTTGATAATTTATAAATCACATATTCATTGCATACTGAAAGGAAACTAAGATTAAAAAAAAGAATAAAAATTTTAAAAAATGATATTCAAGAGAAAGTTGAAATTAGAATGTTCAGTTTTCCTACCATTTTGTAGTTCTGCTTCCATTCAGTATTTTTTTTTTTCAGAGCTTAAGGATGATTCAAACACAGTCCCCTTCAAAAGTTCTCAACCATGTTTTTTTTCCACTATCACACTTGTGATCGATGGCACTTAACACAACTCATATTTTATGGAACATGTGCATATAAGCTGCTGGATATAGGTGATTCACACCTCTTTTCCTTTCAAGGAAGCATGTCAAGTGGCAGGAGAATTAGACTAATACTGTAGGAATGTTGTAAATAAACATATAGTGACATATTTATCATTAACAAAAGTTAAATCCTATCAGTAAAAATTAATTTGAAATATCCCTCATAATTGATTGTTACACACACACAGATCACACACAAACATTACGAAAGCACTTCAGAGAACCTCCAAAATGGTTTCCTCTCATAGATTTATAAATGAGCAGAAAAAAGATTCAGAGATTTTAGGCATTTTGCCTAAGCATTATCAGTCCAATTTAATGTTGACTATTTGCAGGATTAAGGATGCCTCCCACTACACAATCCCCACCCCTTTTAGACCAGTGCATCTCCAAATTGAACGTGCATACGAAATACAGGTCAACTTGGGGGTCTTGTCAAAATCCAGAATCTCACTTTACGTCGTGAGGTTCTCTACCTATATTTGAAAGCACCTCTCAAATTTTCACAGCAATTTACATAGGCTAATAGCATTTTGTTACCATGACACTTATGGAAACAATACATTGTAAATTCAGTTTTATAAATGGGAATGTAATGTGTCTTACATTGTACAGTAAATGATAGCTCAAGAATTCAAACTAGGAACCTGTAGCCCTAAATCTTATGTCCTTGACCCCTGAACATTTCCTCCTGGGTAGAAACACATGTTCTATGAGTGTTTCCTTCTGAAGTCTAAGAGGAGACTATAATCCTGACTTTCCTAAATGTCCTCTTATTTTATTTCTTTTTCATTCTCTGTCTGAGATTTTTCTTGACATGCTTTCTGTTTTTAAGGGTTTTTTTTTTTTTTTTTTTTTTTGCGGTACGAGGGCCTCCCACTGCTGTGGCCTCTCCCGTTGCGGAGCACAGGCTCCGGACGCGCAGGCTCAGAGGCCATGGCTCACGGGCCCAGCCGCTCTGTGGCATGTGGGAACTTCCCGGACCGGGGCACGAACCCGCGTCCCCTGCATCGGCAGGCGGACTCTCAACCACTGCGCCACCAGGGAAGCCCCTTTCTGTTTTTGAATATGACCCTGTTGTAACTTTTACAATCAGTCTCCACCATGGACCCTTTTAAGGTAAATTTGTATTTTCTTCTCTAGGCTATTTACATATTTCTCCACTGGTTTCAAATCTCTTAGTCAGTTCTTTAGCCATGATACCTTAAACATATTATATTCCCATATTTTATTTCTAACTATTAATTTGTCTTTTAATCATATTTACTGTTTCCCTAGAACCTATCTGAACTTCTTAGCCTCATCTTTGTATCAGAGTTAGAGGGTGTGGAGAAAGGGAAATCTCTTGCACTGTTGGTGGGAAGGTAAATAAATACATCCACTATGGAGAACAATATGGAGTTTCCTTAAAAAACTAAAAGTAGAACTACCATATGACCCAGCAATCCCACTACTGGGCATATACCCTGAGAAAGCCATAATTCAAAGAGTCATGTAACACAATGCTCACTGCAGCATTATTTACAATAGCCAGGACATGGATGCAACCTACATGTCCATTGACAAATGAATGGATAAAGAAGATGTGGCACATATGTACAATGGAATATTTCTCAACCATAAAAAGAAATGAAACTGAGTTATTTGTAGTGAGGTGGATGGACCTAGTGTTTGTCATACAAGTGAAGTAAGTCAGAAAGAGAAAAACAAATACCGTATGCTAACACATATATATGGAATCTAAAAAAAAAAAAAAGGTTCTGATGAACCTAGGGGCAGGAAAGGAATAAAGATGCAGACATAGAGAATGGACTTAAGGACACGGGGAGGAAGAAGGGTGAGCTGGGATGAAGTGAGAGAGTAGCACTGACGTATATACACTACCAAATGTAAAATAGATAGCTAGTGGGAAGCAGCTGCCATAGCACAGGGAGATCAGCTCGGTGCTCTGTGACCACCTAGAGGGGCGGGATAGGGGGGGGGGAAGGGGGATGCAAGGGGGGGGGGATAAGGGGATATATGTATACATATAGCTGATTCACTTTGTTATACAGCAGAAACTAACATACCATTGTAAAGCAATTATACTCCAATAAAGATGTTAAAAAAAAAGTCAAAATCATGAACAATGTAAAAAAAAAAAAGAAACATAAGTACTCACAGTCCCAAGTTTCCTACATTTGAATTTATATAGCAAGACATTTCATTGTTCTTTTTAAGGTCTTTTAAAAAATAATAGATATTAAAAGGCTGCAAGCTAAATTTGTTTGTTTTCTTAAATTTTGAGGTAAAGAAGTCATATGGGGAAAAGAGAGAGGGAACCCGTTTTGAAGGATGACTTACTGGAATTACAAAATGCAATATTTAGTTACATATTATTTGATTGGGATCTTGGAAAAATATAAAAGATACACTACAACTAATTTTTCCATGTGGCATTCTTAAAACTTCATAGCATTTGTATTAGTTAAAAAAGACTTTCCTATTATTTGTAGTAAAAAAAATATTTAGCCATCCTATTAATGATAAAACATGACTCTCTATCATGAATAGTATGGTCTTTTCCTACTATTAGGATGAAAGGCCATTGAGTGAAATAATAGTCATTCAAGAAAACCCAGGGATGTATAACAACATTTCTAGATTTAGGAACCATGTTTTCTTTTTGTTTAAATTTCTGAAATGATATGAAACAATATCTGCCCCATCCATTCTAATCCTGCCTGGCTAGAAGATTCACAGCTGAGTTTTTGATTTCTCCATTTATAGACAGAAGGAAGAACACCTGAAAGAGGAGAAATGTAGATACACCCAGGGAGATTATCCATTCTGTAGTCATCCTCTAGGTTATCCTACCGCATTATTGTTTTTAAATATTTGCCATGTCAGAGGTCAGATCGAACTGTACCACAATATATAGGGCTAATAGAAGCAAGGCCAATAGGTCTCTGATTTTGAGAAAGTTTGTACCAAATGCTGATGAGAGAGGAAATAAGTGCACTCTAGTTTTAGAGCAAGTATGTCTTCGTTTCACATGTCCCTTATTAGAAACAGGATATGATGCTAAGGTTATCTGTTACTTCTGAGGATTTCTCCGGATATCTGGGTGTGTGTCTGCAAGAGAATTCACTCTCCTTCCAGTCTTGACTAATTCCTTTACTTACCTGGAGATGTAAGAAGGACCCAAAAATTTGCAGCACAAGAACAAATTCCTTCAAGAAGGGAGAATCGAAGTCCCAGGACAGTGATTCTCAACATAGGCTGCAAATTAGATAAATAAAGAAATTTTTAAAAACTGCAAAAGCCCAGGTCCCAATCCTGGATCAACTAAATAGGATCATCTGGGGAAGGAATTCCAAAGCTTTAAAGCTTCTCAAATGATTTTAAAGTCCACCAATTTTGGAGGCTGCTCTGGAGATGATCTAGGTGTATATCTAGTTAAAAAATAAAAATAAATATAAAATAAATTGGCAACAGAGTTAAGATGCCTCCTTTCTAATCAAGGACTCTTTTTGCTCCAATGGGAATTATTGAAAATAAATTTTAAAGAGGATACACATTAAACGACTATTTAGCAAATGGCAAGTGAAGAAGCCATAACTGTATGTTTCAGTAAAAGAGGGCAATAGAAATCAAATTTAAAACCCCAAGGGGAGGAAATCACCAGGGTCAGTGAAAGTTTGTAGCCAGGGGAGATTATGTCACATATTTACATTATTATTTAATTGTATGTTAAACGGGATTTGTAAAATGAACTACAAATCCAAATACCACCACGGAGGCAGAGTGCTAAAAATTTTCATCTCAGGTTGACGCGGATTAGAGATTTGAAAGCCCACTTCTCCTTTTACCATGTCAAATTATAAAAGGAAAAATAAAATGCTGATTTGAGTCTCTAATGAAAGGTAACTGCGCCGTTATTGGAAACATACTTTCATTGCAAATGTGGATCTTATTACAGCACAGAGCAGGGCCTGCGTCTTTCTACCTTTAGGTTTTGATGGTGGGATTGCTGTTTACATTCATCTGGTTTTCATTTGAAAAATCCCATCTGTGCTGAGCCTGAAAGAACTGTAAAAATACTAAAGTTACAAGCATTTAAGTAAGGTGAACAGAATTTCCTGGGCTTACTTTGCTAAAATGATGTTTAAAGAAGATTTTGGTGATGTAGGCTGCGAGACCACTATAATATACTTGCTACAACTAATTATGTGTCTGAGATGAGATGCAAAACAGAACTTCAATCCCAGAGGGGAGGGGAAAAAATATCTTAGCAGCATGATGCACTTATACTAAGTATGGACATTTTCAAAAGTGAATGTATTATAGTTAGACTAATTATGCAAAACTTTTTATAATAGCATATTTATCTGCCATTTTCTATTATAATCCAAACACTTATTGCTACACACATAAAACATGGAAATAATGGAGTGGAGAAGAGAAAGTTTCCATATTTAAAAAAAACTAAAAATCAAATAAGCCAGAAAGTTCTCCTTTTCTATATTGCTCATAAAGGATCAGACTTGCCATGAGAAAGCTTAGTTACTCTGGCATCAACAGGTGAAGTGTGCCTCAGAGAAAAGAGGAGATTTGAGAGAAGTGGAAAGTCAAAGTTAGATATGAATGTTTTAAAAGATAACTTGGGGCTAGGCATTATATAAAAGAGAATTCTTGAGTCAAGCATGACATTATGTGTAGGTGACTTTAATACTGCTATTCTAGATTCTTTGCAAGCTCTGTATCTATGAATTGTTGCCTCCATATGCCTTTGTAAAGGTGTAAGTCCAATTAAAACTACTAAAAGAGACCAAAGTCACTCAATCTCTAATTCCTGCCTGGTTGTGCAGTGGAGAATTTACAAAAGTTCCTCACTTCATTTCTCATTTCTTCCTTTGTCACTGCTTCTGTGAAGGATTATTCTGGAAATTACACACACACACACACAAACACACACACACACACACACACACACACACACACACACACACACAAAAACTGCACTAAAAATACAAAGCCAAATCAAGGGCTTCTGCTAGCTGAGAATCACTCCATCGGAAGTGAGATTGTCACTGACATTTTTCTTCAGTGGCTGCTCTTTCTTACCGTTCACAATTCACTTGTGTCACAGCCTCCAGGTAAAATTCCTTAACGTCCTAATTACGATAGATCCTGACGTGCTTATTTCTCCATTATGTTTTCATAATGATATGTGCCTTTAAAATAAATCTTGTGACACTCCTTTATGATTACTTAATGATCTGTTTCTCCCCCAGCACTGTAGGTTAGGGTAGACACAATCTCTTGATTCACCACAGCCAGGTATCAGTAAATATTTGGTGAATAAATCAGGATGTGAATGAATGTTTAAATGGCAGACGTTAAATTTATTATATCTATTTGCAAAAGCTTTGAGATCCTCAAATATCTAGTGGAATGTTCAGAATTTTCATTCTTTCTTCTATAAATTATTTTAGATTTAGCCTTAATGATTTTTTAAGATAGACTATTTTTAGAACAGTCCTAGGTTCACAAAGAAATTGAGTGGAAGGTACAGAGATTTTCCATATGCTTCCTACTGCCACACAATCACATCCTCTCCCATTATCAACATCTCCTATCACAGTGTTACACTGACAACAATATGTGACCCTACAGTGACACATCATAATCACCTAAACCCCATAGTTCACATTAGGTTTCTTTCTTGGTGTTGTGTATTTTATGGGTTTTGAAAACTGTGTAATGACATGTATCCATCATTATAGTATCATACAGAATAGTTTCACTGGCCCCCAAATTCTACATGCTTCACCTATTCATCCTACCCTCCCCCCCCAGTGCCTGGCCACCACTGATCTCTTTACTGTCTACATAGCTTTACCTTTTCCAGAATGACATATACTTGAATTTATACAATATGTAGGCTTTTTAGATTGGATTCTTTCCCTTCATAACATGCATTTAAATTTCCTCCATGTCTTTCCATGGCTTGATAGCTCATTTCTTTTTAGTGCTGAACAATATGCCATTGTCTGGATATATCATCATTTATTTATCCATTCACCTACTGAAGAGCATCCTGCCTGCTTCCAAGTTTGAGCAGTTATGAATAAAGCTGACATAAACATTTATTTATAGCAAGTTTTTGTGTGGACATATGTTTTCAGCTCATCTGGTTAAATACCATGGAACATTATCACTGGATCATATGGTAAGAGTATGTTTAGTTTTGTAAGAAACCACAAAACTAAAGTGTCTTCCAAAGTGGTTGTACCATTTTGCATTGCCACCAGCAATGACTGAGAGTTCCTCTTGCTCTACTTCTTCACAAGCACTTGGTGTTGGCAGTGTTCGAGATTTTAGCTGTTCTAATTGGTGTGTAGTGGTACCTCATTGTTTTTCAAAATTTACATTTCCCTGATGAAAATTCCCATATGATGTTGTGCATACTTTCATATGCTTATTTGACAATCTGTACATCTTCTTTGGTGAAGTCTCTATTCATGTCTTTTGCCCATTTTTTCATCAAGTTGCTCATTTTCTTATGGTTAAATTAATTTTTTTTAATTTGTAAGATTTATCTGGAATTTTTTTCTTCAAAATTTCTATCAAAATTTTAATCATTAAACTGCTCAAACACAGTTCTCAGAGATACTGATCAGTGGCCCTTAAGTCTAATTTTCAGTTTAAATGTTTATAATCTATACTGATTATCTTTTCTAAACTCACGTTTTATGGCCAAACATTGTTTAAATAACAGTCAAACTGAATAGAGATTCTAGTGATGGGCATCCTACACTCCGATATGTTGGAGAAAGCGAGACCTTCTTTTGCTGGACCTTTTGCTGGAGAAAAATGAATAAATAAACCAATAAAATGTACTATAAAGCATTGTTTAATTTGTCTTTCTAAAATCAAATAAATAGTAGTATGGGTTTACTTCTAAGAGTGACATCCAAAAAAGTTGATACGGTTGAGTACCACAGAAGCCCACATTTCCCGGCTTTATTCCCAGCATTATAATCTCCAAAAAAATATCTCAAAAGAGGAAACTGTGGCCATATTTGATACCTGTATTTAGTCACCCTCTTAAGATTTATAAATGATATTTTGGGTAATTTTAATAAAATAAAAAAATATATATATAAATGAAAGAATTTTCTTCACAATTGGCCACTTCCTAGCCTTTGGTCTAAGCCTTTTAGATTTCTAAATAATGTTTCTTCAGGGTAAGCCAGGCCTTCTTGCCATGACTCACTTTCTGGTGCAACAGCTTGTTAGAGAACGAAAATGGAATTCCAGTTAGAAATGTATACATAATGTTCAAGTTATGTCCAGATCTGCAAATGGATAGGACAGAAAATAGCAAATGTATTCCATTTATATAAAACAAACAGATTTTCCTCTATAGGAGGCATCTATTAAAGCAGGACTCTGCTTAACCAATTGGAGTTCCATGCAAATCCAAATAAGACAAGTGTAGAGATTTCTAAAACTGAACCCTGGCTTCCACGATATGAAATTTCTTTCTAAGAGAAGGAAAAAATCAAATTGTATAGTTTAAAAAATTGTTTATACTAACTGAAGTTTAGGAAATACGGCAAATATTAAAACAGATTTTATTAGTTAACACTGAGAATATTAACACATTCAAGGAAGAGCTTTCAAGATCCTGTCAGCAATCACAATTTGTGTCTTGTTACAAATTGACAACTATCATTTTTTTGTCTTTCTTTCCATATCACATAGAATTAATACTGAAATATTGATCAAGATGAAGGCAAATGACTCCATCCTGTGACTAAGACTGAAGCCCAGCAGCTCTAGACTTCAACGGTAATTTTGCTCAAGCCAGCTCAATGTTTCATGAACTACCTATACATCCAGTTGATTTATTCTGTAATCTTTTTGGAAGCAGATGTTTGCCTTGCCTTCCAATCAATGATTATTTTATTGAGTGCTCAGTATGTTTGGTGGGATATGTGGTATTTGTCCTCAAGGGGCTTATAACATGTGATTGGTTGTCTTGATTAATTTAACAGCTATCTCAAACAAGAACTCTCCTTGACTATGAGCCAGTCCCTACACTAAGCAGCTCTTAATCCCCTTAATATTCCTACATGGTGGAAGTTTTTATTGCCATTTTACAGGTGGGGAAATAAAAGCACAGAGCCCAAGTTCTCTTAATTCATAAAGCTGGAATCTAAGCCCAAAATGCCATGCTCTAAAAGCCAGTGTGATTAATTTCACATAATTTCCTTTGTTGGCTTCCCTTCAATTTCCAAAAAGAGGCTTCCTCTTCACCTTTCCTTTTTTATGACATAAAAAAGCTTTATTGGCATTTAAATTTCTTTATATCAACGACAGTGATCTTAGTATATTTTTAGGCCATAATACCTTTAGAGGAAACCAAGAAAAAAAATGAAGATAATTATCAGCTAGTTAAAATTGCTCAATATGTAGGCAAGAGAAACTTTTGTTTGGAGACTATGTTGAGAACCTTAAATGTTTACAAATAGAAATACACTCTAGAATGAATAAATGCCCATAACAATAACAACAGCAGTAACAGAAGCAGTGTTCCCAATGAAGAAATGTATTTGGATGTGGTTTTGGTCTCAGAGAATTAAAAATAATGTATCTATGAAGTAGCAATATTATACTTTGGCCTTGTAGTTTTAATCAAATCACTGACTATATGAAGGGGAAGACTCAGTAGAAATGTGTTATGGAAATAAAATGCTCAGTAAGCATTCTATGGCAGTGCTCACTGTGAGCTCTTTGGAGGAAACCCTCTGGGCCAAACACAACATAAAGGGGCTTGTGCCTATATATGTGGCTCAGTTAGTTAGGTCACATCAGAGAAAGTTATGCTTTATCAAAGCATATTGACTGAATTCTACAATTTGTTTCCTCTTTTTAAGACTACTTATTTTAAAAACTAAACAGTTTAGCTATTCAATAAATATTTACTAAGCACGCTATTTAGTGGTTTGGCAAGCACTTCAGTAGCTCTTACTATGTGCCAAGTATTGTTATAAATTCTTTACAAATGTTAATTACTCCTCTTAATAGGTCCTATTTATTCCTCTTAACTTCTTTCATCCTCATAACAATAGGTACAATTTTCATCCCATTTTACAATTGAAGAAACTAAAACACAACAAAGCTAAAAAACTTAGTCATGGTCAATTGGCAAATAGCAGAAATCCTTCCCTAAAATACATGCTTCTAACCATTATATTATGTGCCTCTCACTTCCTAAGTATATTGTCTGCATTGTTTAGCTCTGAAGAAGCAGTGTGGTGGAGAGCCAATTTTTTGTTATGGTACAGTAAAAGAAAAAGAAAATATTTTCTAGAAACAATTTTTAAAAACACACGAAAAATAATGTCTTGGATTATATATAAAATTTGTGTGTCCTTAGAAATGTAACAACCTAGTTGGTCAGATGAACGAATGTAAGAAAATCTACACTGCCTTTAGCCACAGAAATGCTAATATCTAGTCATGTTGGGGGAAAAATAATTCGAAGTCTAAATTGTATTTTATTTTTTATTTTGAACTTAAAATGTGTGCATTTTGCAAAGCTCAATACCTCCATGTCTCCCACCTCTATGTAATATTTATCACTACAGATTTCAGAAGATTGAAGCCTTGGTTGGTTAAGCTATCTGCAGAATGGTGTCTGTTCGCCATTTTTCTGGTAGCAATGTGGACTGGAAACTGTAATGAAGTCTTACAGAAGGCATTCAACCCAACACTGTGTGCCATTTCCCGCCTGCCCTCTTATTGAAGGCACAGGTGCTGTTAGTGGAAATTGCTTTACAAACCAGGGGAAAAAGGCATAGCACAGGGGAGCAAAGCATTGTTTCCATATTATATCAGAAGGCCATAACAGCAATGTTACAAGTTAGATGGACCTTGTAAAAAGCTTGGTCATGCTTGACTAAAATCGTATGTTTATCTTGAGACTCTTGCATTTGAAAATACATATTTATTTGCATTATGAAATGAGCCAAAATTCTTGATTTTTACAGTTTCTGTCCAGTTGCATCTGTCTACACAGATCACATAATTTGCACACAAATGTGATTGGTTATCATTAGCCCACTCTTCTCTTCGGAACTCCCAAATGTGTGGTTAATTTCCTCAGACCTAAAGAAGAGTCGGTTTCTGAGAATGGCATCTTGTTTTATTTACACAAATAAGCATGTTCCCTGTAAGAATCTCCATAACATTTGGCTGATAATATTTAATCAGATTATTCATGGGTGAGGCCTGGCGAATTATCTAGGTAAAAGTATCAAGCTGTGTAACAATGTGCCATCATCAGAAAGACTCGGGATGAACATATACTGTGTAGTCATTTTCTTGTCCACTGTTTGCTGACTGGGGAAGACAATCAGACATCTTTAAAGTACACCACCTCCTGTTTTCAGAATGTCCCTTGCTATCCTCCTCTCCTGCTTTTCTCTCCTCATTTGAGAGTGATAGAGGAAGGCCACATTTTTGACATAAATGTGAAGCAAAAATGTGTTCTTAAATATACCCTTTAAAGACATTTCAGTGGTAAGTGCAATCACATTGTGGTAAAAATCTCCTTTCTCAACAATTTCTAATTTATTTAATAGCAATTCTCCTTCCTTCACCCCTCCACCTTACCCCTGGAGTCCTGATTTTTTTCAAACTGGTTTGCCACAGAGAGAGAGAGATATAAAAATTTTGGACTCAAATGACAACTGAGGAAGATGGTGAGAAGTGCTCAGCTGTGAAATCTCTGAAAGTTGTAATAGGAATCAGATGAGCAAGTGACATCGTTATGGCTCAGGCACTGCCTTGGCAAAAATCTGTTCTCAATTTTTGAGTTGCCTAGAAGCAAAAATAATATTTAAGCAAAATAGGTTATAAAATCAGTAGGTTAGCCGGTATCTCGTAAGTCAGTCATTTTATCATTTCAAATATCTAAAAACACTCATGTACATTAATGAGACATTGACATTTAGAGCAGGGAACAGCACACTGGGATATCAAAATAAGCAAAGAGTTAATATCCCCATTACTCATGTGCTTTTAAGGGTCATGGCCATGGCTAGCTCCTCAAATAGCAGTTTATTATGTGCCTTGAACACAGTGGGGCTAGGAGGTGGGGCAGGAAGCTTGGAACACTTTACTTTTTTACCGCTATCTTCAATGAGTTACAAAGGATCTGCCCTTCCTGATTTTTTTTTTAATTGCTATTGATTTCTTGGCTCATTCTTATAGTTTTCCTACATTATGGAGCTACTAAGAGTGTAGGCTATTTGAATTCAGTACTTGCATCTTTAGCCTGGATGTTCATGTCTAATGCCAGCTCTATCTTGGAACATAAGAATGAGTGTTTTTAAGCAAGCTCTTGGGTGAGACTCTATATGGCAGAGTTACCCTAACCCCACTTAGCCCTAGGTTCCTGTTTCTCAGTGTGATCACCACTTGTAGCCTTTTGTAGCCTTTTGGTGATTTGGTCAGTCTACTCACCAGGTAACGAGACCTATGGGTGAGTTAGCAGCCAGAGAGTGGCTGCTGGGCCATGTACTACAATGTCCATTGGGCCACATAGTATACTCAGCCATTTTTGCCAAAACAAAATGTGAAAGTATTGGTATCTTCACTGTTGTCTTCTGTCTGTGCTCAGGTATCTCCTTCTAGATCTCTTTTCCTCAGATCAGGTAGCTGCAGAAAAAATAAACAAGTTTACTACCAAAACTGATATCCACTGTGGGAAGGAGATAACACTTCTCTTCTTGCAAAAATACTCCATGTTTATAAGTAATTTTCTTGGTGCCAACATAACTAGATATGTTGGTTATAGCATCCTCTTCCCTGTAGAGGTCAGAGGGAAAGTCCTAGTATTCCTCAGCTCAATGCCTCTCAAATCTGAAGATTCCCTCTATTCTTAACCTTTTCAAAGAGCAAAGGATGGGGTGAAGGTTAAGGCACAGAGCCTTTTCTTACCAACAACAAGGGAGGTATCTGACTCTCACTTTGGGCATCTCTCTCTTTAGGATATAGACCAGTTTATGTCCAATTATCTTGAACTTTCATCTTTAGTCATCAATTCCAGGATATGTAGAAAGGTATTTCTGCAAATGATGTTATGTTAGCTCAGCATCACCTGCTATCACTGCTCCTACAAGAGGTGTAATTTTCAATAAAGGAACCAACTAAAACTATTGGTAAGCATTGTAAGAAAATTTCAAACAGCATTTTCATTTTAAGTTGTTTTATAAAGAGAAGGTGAACAAGTATAAGATTCTTTCTCACTCTATCATTCCTATCACCCTCCTTAGTTCCTTTCTTTCCCAGGTATATTCCAAAAGAATAATTCATTTTATTATCTATTTGAAGTATTTCCCGTCTACCTTGAGTCCCTAGAACAGTTAGTTCAAACATGAGGAAAGTCCAGTTTATCCACGTGACACCAGGTATTCTGGAAACACAATAGGTGTTTATAAAATACCCTGCTGTATAAATAATCAGAAGACTGGAGAATCTGGGCTTATCCATTCATTTACTTGAATACAATTAAGATAATAATAGTGAAAAGTAACACTATAATAAGAATGAAAATAGAGATGTCCTTTCCTCCAAAGAGTTAAAATCTTTGTAAAAGTTATGATGCTTATTATGGAATTTTTTAAGATAAATACTACTCATTTTCATAGTTCATGGTTTTGAAATTTGACAAATTGATGCACACAGTGGCTGATTCCAATGCTCATAAACTCAGCAGTTAAGGAAGCCAAATCTAAGATGTGGGTTTTTGGAATTTCAGGCAAGTGAGGGTAGGCTACATGAGCACTGCTTAACGTGTGGTATCTTGATATCCTGCAGTGTCCGTTCCTGCTTAAGATCAGATTCCTTTATTCTAGCTCTCTGGCACATTGAAGAACCTCAAATTGCATGGAAATAATTGAGGATGGCTTATTGTGATCATTCATATCATATGCAAACCTTATGAGGTTGGTGAGTTATGTGAAATAGCACTGCTGTGTCCTAGCCACTGAAATTATCTGTATGAATGGTTATTGTCTGTGTCACTCCAAACCTCAAATATGTATAATGCTACTTTCATTCAAGTCATATGTGTTCAGAGCCTTTCAACATAGCATTTCAAAATAAATGTGGAAGTGGAAGCTATGCACAAGTTCCACACTCCGCCCATTACAACCCATGCTCAGGAATTCCTCACCTGTTAATGCAGATTCTTCCTAAGATCTTAGGCTTCCCCTGTCTTGTTTGAGAGAAGTGATATTGAAATGAACCACATCTCAAAACATAGAGAAGTAACTTCTGACAGGGCACGTATTTCTCTTCTGCCAGGATTATTTAGAGGATTTTTAAAACTTGGCTTCTGAAAAAGTGAAGCTGAATGTACAACATGTGGTAGAGCTGTAATGTTTTCTGAACAAGGGAACGAATTGCTTTTAAAGGCATGGAACTATGTTCATATACACAAATGTGTTTATACAGACACACCCATGCATGCATTGAGAGGTGATTTTTCTTCCTTTTTAGTGCTGGAATATAATTTGGCCAATACTTTACAAAAGTTATTTTCTTTGCGTTCAAACTTTTCATTACAAAACACAAAAAGCATAATGCTATTGAAAGGGAGTAAAATATACCATCCGAAATATGCCTCTTTGGCATATTGATTATCTTAAGATGGTTATTAAAAGAAACCCAGCAGACATGAGAGAATCTCTGAAAACATTATCCTTTTAAAAGAACATCTACTTTTATAAGGATAAACTGAAATACTGTTTTTCCCTGTATCTCATGTTTCTAAATTTCTCACATTCCATCTCCATCTTAGTAAAATAAATAAGTCCTACTTTATTGCAGTGACATTAGATGTCACAATATGACAGGAAACTTGCTGCCACTTGACAAAGAGAACTGTATCCATTTTTTTGCTATTAGTTCCAGTTCTCCTGGTAACTTAAATCCTGGGGAAGAACTTGCCCTGCACTGATGAAGCCCGTGTTCTATCCAGAGTTGAACAAAGTGTCTTTCTTGCTGGCGCTGGTGCCTTCAACTATCTCTGGAACTTGTCAAGGAGGAGGAGGGTCAAGAATAGCTTTCTCGGGCTTCCCTGGTGGCGCAGTGGTTGAGAGTCCGCCTGCCGATGCAAGGGACACGGGCTTTTGCCCCGGTCCGCGAAGATCCCACATGCCTCGGAGCGGCTGTGCCCGTGAGCCATGGCCGCTGAGCCTGCGCGTCCGGAGCTTGTTCTCCGCAACAAGAGAGTCCACAACGGTGAGAGGCCCGCGTACCACAAAAAAAAGAAAAAGGAAAAAAAGAATAGCTTTCTCATTTTAAGCAATGTGACAAAACAGCATAAAGTGTCCCATTTCAGCAAGTCTGCATGAAGTTCCTGCAATTGGTGCAATCAAATCAAATCTGTTCACCAGAAGTCAAATGTATGAGCTTCATTCTCCCTTGTAATTCAGGAATTAGAGAGCCATCTACTGGTCTCATCTTCCCAAGTGATTTTCCAGCCAGGAGAATATCATGAAAAAGTGAAACATAGACCACAATTTTAAGCCAAACAAAAAATATTTACCTTTCTCATTATAGTTGGAGAAAATAATTGTATTATTTTCTTCTCTGAGACTGAAGGATAAAATAGAACTTCTATTGGGCAAATTAGATAAAATAGAGACTACATCATACAAGTAAAATACAATGGTAACTTATAGTAATTAAACAGTTAATCAACAAGTAGTGGAAAATGTGCTACATATTTAGTTTGCTTTTCTAGAATAAGTATGAGACATGATAACTTCTTTCAGAAACCTTTTATTCTAATTTGAAATAAAAGAAAATTAAAAATAGGACACTGAATGGATGATACAATATTTTGGCATCAAAGCAAATATACAGGAATTGAAGTTAAAACGCCTGAGTCTAAATGTTGCGTACTCAATATTTATTAGCCTGATAATGTGGACTAGCTCACTTAGCCTCACTTTTTCTTTTTTTTTTTTTGGCAATTTTTTTTTGACATCTTTATTGGAGTATAATTGCTTTACATTGTTGTGTTAGTTTCTCCTGTATAACAAAGTGAATCAGCTATATGTATACATATATCCCCATATTCCCTCCCTCTTGTGTCTCCCTCCCATTCTTATTAGTCATCCATTTTATACACATCATTGTATACATGTCAATCCCAGTCTCCCAATTCATCACACCACCACCACCACCACCACCACCCCCTGCTGCTTTTCCCCCTTGGTGTCCATATGTTTTTTATCTACTTCTGTGTCTCAATTTCTGCTCTGCAAACCTGTTCATCTGTACCATTTTTTAGGTTTCATATATATGTGTTAATATATGATATTTGTTTTTCTCTTTCTGACTTACTTCACTCTGTATGACAGTCATTAGATGCATCCACGTCTCTACAAATGACCCGATTTTATTCCTTTTTATGGCTAATATTCCATTGTATATATGTACCACAACTTCTTTAGCTATTCATCTGTTGATGCACATTTAGGTTCCTTCCATGACATGGCTATTGTAAATAGTGCTGCAATGAACATTGGGGTGCATGTGTCTTTTTGAATTATAGTTTCCTCTGAGCATATGCCCAGGAGTGGGATTTCTGGGTCATATGTTAATTCTATTTTTAGCTCTTTAAGGAACCACCATACTGTTCTCCATAGTGGCTGTATCAATTTACATTCTCACCAACAGTGCAAGAGGGTTCCCTTTCTCCACACCCTCGCCAGCATTTGTTGTTTGTAGATTTTCTGATGATGCCCATTCTAACTGGTGTGAGGTGATACCTCATTGTAGTTTTGATTTGCATTTCTCTAATAATTAGTGACATAGAGAAGTTTTTCATGTGCTTCTTGGCCATCTGTATGTCTTCTTTGGAGAAATGTCTAATTAGGTCTTCTGCCCATTTTTGGTCTGGGTTGTTTGGTTTTTTTTGTTATTGAGCTGCATGTGCTCTTTATATATTTTGGAGATTAATCCTTTGTCTGATGATTCATTTGCAAATATTTTCTCCCATTCTGAGGGTTGTCTTTTCGTTTTGTTTATGGTTTCCTTTGCTGTGCAACAGCTTTTAAGTTTCATTAGGTGTCATTTGTTTATTTTTGTTTTTATTTCCATTACTTTGGGAGGTGGATTAAAAAAGGTCTTTCTGTGATTTATGTCAAAGAGTGTTCTTCCTATGTTTTCCTCTAAGAGTTTTATAGTGTCCGGTCTTACATTTAGGTCTCTAATCCACTTTGAGTTTATTTTTGTGTATGGTGTTAGGGAGTTTTCTAATTTCATTCTTTTACATGTAGCTGTCCAGTGTTCCCAGCACCACTTAGTGAAGAGACTGTCTTTTCTCCATTGTATATTCTAACCTCCTTTGTCATAAATTAGTTGACCATAGGTGTGTGGGGTTATCTCTGGGCATTCTATCCTGTTCCATTGATCTGTATTTCTGTTTTTGTGCCAGTACCATATTGTCTTGATCACTGTAGCTTTGTAGTATAGTCTGAAGTCAGGGAATCTGATTCCTCCAGATCTGTTTTTTTTCCCTCAAGACTGCTTTGGCTATTCGGGATCTTTTGTGTCTCCATACAAATTTTAAGATTTTTTTGTTCTAGTTCTGTAAAAAATGCCATTGGTTATTTGATAGGGATTACATTGAATCTGTAGATTGCTTTGGGTAGTATAGTCATTTTCACAATATTGATTCTTCCAATCCAAGAACATGGTATATCTCTCCATCTGTTGGTATCATCTTTAATTTCTTTCATCAGTGTCTTATAGTTTTCTGCATACAGGTCTTTTGTCTCCATCGGTAAGTATATTCCTAAGTATTTTATTCTTTTTCTTGCAATGGTAAATGGGAGTGTTTCCTTAATTTCTCTTTCAGATGGTTCATCATTAGTGTATAGGAATGCAAGAGATTTCTGTGCATTAATTTTGTATCTTGCTACTTTAACAAGTACATTGATTAGCTCTAGTAGTTTTCCGGTAGCATCTTTAGGATTCTCTATGTATAGTGTCATGTCATCTGCAAACAGTGACCGTTTTACTTCTTCTTTTCCAATTTGTATTCCTTTTATTTCTTTTCCTTCTCTGATTGCCATGGCTAGAACTTCCAAAACTAGTTGAATAATAGTGGTGAGAGTGGACATCCTTGTCTTGTTCCTGATCTTAGAGGAAATACTTTCAATTTTTCACCATTGAGAATGAGATTTGCTGTGGGTTTGTCATATATGGCCTTTATTATGTTGAAATATGTTCCCTTTATGCCCACTTTCTGGAGAGTTTTTATCATAACTGGGTGTTGAATTTTGTCAAAAGCTTTTTCTGCATCTATTGAGATGATCATATGGTTTTTATTTTTCAATTTTTTAATATGGTGTATCACATTAATTGATTTGCGTATATTGAAGAATCCTTGCGTCACTGGGATAAATCCCACTAGATCATGGTGTATGATCCTTTTAATGTGTTGTTGGATTCTGTTTGCTATTATTTTGTTGAGGATTTTGCATCTATATTCGTCAGTGATATAGGTCTATAATTTTCTTTTTTTGTAGCATCTTTTTCTGGTTTTGTTATCAGGGTGATGGTGGCCTCATAGAACGGGTTTGGGAGTTTTCCTTCCTCTGCAATTTTTTGGAAGAGTCTGAGAAGAATGGGTTTTAGCTCTTCTCTAAATGTTTGATAAAATTCACCTGTGAAGCCATCTGGTCGTGGACTTTTGTTTGTTGGAAGATTTTTAATCACAGTTTCAATTTTATTATTTGTGATTGGTCTGTTCATATTTTCTATTTCTTCCTGGTTCCGTCTTCAAAGGTTATACCTCTAAGAATTTGTCCATTTCTTCCAGGTTGTTCATTTTATTGACATAGAGTTGCTTGTAGTAGAATCTTAGGATGTTTTGTATTTCTGCAGTGTCTGTTGTAACTTCTCCTTTTTCATTTCTAATTTTACTGATTTGAGTCCTCTCCCTCTTTTTCTTGATGAGTCTGGCTAATGGTTTATCAATTTTGTTTATCTTCTCAAAGAACCAGCTTTTAGTTTTATTGATCTTTGCTATTGTTTTCTTTGTTTCTATTTCATTTATTTCTGCTCTTATTTTTATGATTTCTTTCCTTCTGCTAACTTTGTGTTTTGTTTGTTCTTCTTTCTCTAGTTCTTATAGGCGTAACCTTAGATTGTTTATTTGAGAGTTTTCTTCTTTTTTGAGGTAGGCTTGTATAGCTATAAACTGCCTTCTTAGAACTGCTTTTGCTGAATCCCATAAGTTTTGGATCGTCATGTTTTCATTGGCATTTGTCTCTAAGTACTTTTTGATTTCTTCTTTGATTTCTTCAGTGATCTCTTGTTTATTTAGTAACGTATTGTTTTGCTTTCATGTATTTGTGTTTTTTATGTTTCTTTCCCTGTAAGTGATTTCTAATCCCACTGTGTTGTAGTTAGAAAAGATGTTTCAACTTTCTTAAATTTACTGAGGTTTGATTTGTGACACAAGATGTGATCTATCTTGGAGAATGTTCCAAGTGCACTTGAGAAGAAAAAGTAATCTGTTTTTGGATGGAATGTCCTATAAATATCAGTTAAATCTATCTGGTCTATTGTGTCATTTAAAGCTTGTTGTTCCTTATTAATTTTCTCTTTGAGTGATCTGTCCATTGGTGTAAGTGAGGTGTTTAACTCCCACACTATTATTAGGTTACTGTCAATTTCCTCTTTTAGAGCTGTTAGCAGTTGCCTTATGTATTGAGGTGCTCCTGTGTTGGGTGCATAAATATTTACAATTGTTATACCTTTTCTTGGATTGATCCCTTGATCATTATGTAGTGTCCTTCTTTGGTTTTTGTAATAGTCTTTATTATAAAGTCTATTTTGTCTGATATGAGAATTGCTACTCCAGCTTTCTTTTGACTTCCATTTGCATGGAATATCTTTTTCCATCCCCTCACTTTCAGTCTGCATGTGTCCTTAGGTCTGAAGCGGGTCTCTTGTAGACAGCATATATATGGCTCTTGTTTTTGTATCCATCCAGCCAGTCTATGTCTTTGGTTGGAGAACTTATTCCATTTACATTTAAGGTTGTGATCAATATGTAAGTTCCTATTATCATTTTCTTAATTGTTTTGGGTTGTTATTGCAGGTGTTTTCCTTCTCTTGTGTTTCCTGCCTAGAGCAGTTCCTTTAGCATTTGTTGTAGAGCTGGTTTGGTGGTACTGAATTCTCTTAGCTTTTGCTTGTCTGTAAAGTTTTTAATTTCTCCATCAAATGTGAATGAGATCCTTGCTAAGTAGAGTAATCTTGGTTGTAGGTTTTCCCTTTCATCCTTTTAAATATGTCCTGCCACTCCCTTCTGGCTTGTAGAGTTTCTGCTGAAAGATCAGCTGTTAACCTTATGGGGATTTCTTTGTATGTTATTTGTTGTTTTTCCTTTTTTGTTTTCAATAATTTTTTCTCTGTCTTTATTTTTTGTCAATTTGATTACTATGTGTCTCAGCATTTTTCTACTTGTTTCTATTTTTTCTTTGCATTTAATTTTTGATAGTTTGATTAATATGTGTCTTGGACCATTTCTCCTTGGATTTATCCTGTATGGGACTCTGCACTTCTTGGACTTGATTGACTATTTCCTTTCCCATATTAGTGAAGTTTTCAACTATAATCTCTTCAAATATTTTCTCAGTCCCTTTCTTTTCCTCTTCTTCTTCTGGGACCCCTATAATTCAAATGTTGTTATGTTAGTATTGTCCCAGAGGTCTCTGAGACCATCCTGAATTATTTTCATTCTTTTTTCTTTACTCTGCTCTGTGGTAGTTATTTCTACTATTTTACCTTCCAGGTCACTTATCCTTGCTTCTGCCTCAGGTATTCTACTATTTATTCCTTCTAGATATTTTTTTTTTACTTTCATTTATTGTGTTGTTCATTACTGTTTGTTTGCTTTTTAGTTTTCTAGGTCCTTGTTAAACGTTTCTTGTAATTTCTACATTCTATTTCCAAGATTTTGGATCATCTTTACTATCATTACTCTGAATTCTTTTTCAGGTAGACTGCTTATTTCCTCTTCATTTGTTTGGTCTGGTGGGTTTTTACCTTGCTCCTTCATCTGCTGTGTGTTTCTGTGTCTTCTCATTTTGCTTAACTTACTGTGTTTGGGGTCTCCTTTCCACAGGCTGCAGGTTCATAGCTCCCATTGTTTTTGGTGTCTGCCCCCAGTGGGTAAGGTTGGTTCAGATGGTTATGTAGACTTCCTGGTGGAGATGTCTGGTACCTGTTTTTTGGTGGATGATGTTGGATCTTGTCTTTCTGATGGGCAGGACCGTGTCTGGCAGTGTGTTTTGGGGTATCTGTGTACTTATTGTGATTTTAGGCAGCCTCTTTGCTAATGGCTGGGGTTGTGTTCCTGTCTTGTTAGTTGTTTGGCAGGTGTTCAGCATCATAGCTTGCTGGTCATTGAGTGGAGCTGGGTGTTAGTGTTGAGACGGAGATCTCTGGAAGAGATCTCACCAATTGATATTACATCTGGCCAGGAGGTCTCTGGTTGTCCAATGTCCTGAACTCTGCTCTCCCACCTCAGAGGCTTAGGCCTGACACCCAGCCCGAGCACAAAGACCCTGTCTGCTACATGGCTGTAGTGTCTTCAGAGTTGGAGAACCTGGCCTGTCCTTCTGTGCTGCATTTTAGAATCACCTGCTTCTTCATTGTTTTGCTCCAAAGGCAGTGTTCCACAGAGAAAAACAGTAGCCTTGCAAATAATCACAGCTCTGAGATGGCTTTTTTTTTTTTTTTTCATTTTTGCTTAGTCGGGTTTCACTTGCTCACAAGGGGCTACATGTAGAGACCTCATACCTGGTTCTTCTGAAGAGATTTGCTTGTGTGGAATGGCTGCAGCCAGCACCTCAGCTTAGGCAGGTGTGTGCAGAAATGGAACGAAGGACACTGCATCCAAGATCAGCCTCAGTTTTTCTATCTGATAATTGTGGAAGATAATATCTACCTCACCAATTTATTGTAACATAATGCTCTAAATTTTTTAAAGTTTTATACATGCAGAGTATAAAATGCTGATATCATGGAGTCCAATGAAATGCATGAACTGTTGGAATCTAAACCTGAAGGAGGAGCAATTAAGGTCAGAGTACTTATGGGGGATGTTATAAAGAGCATCTGGATAATGGAAAATATTTCCAAAAGTGAAAGTGAGTTAGATGGGCATTTATAAAATGCTAAAGTATGTAAACATAGGACACATCAATCTGAGGGGGAAAAATATGTTAATCCTTGATTTCCCCATGGATAGGAGTAATTTAGTTTATATTGAACTGCTGGAAGGTTGGGAAAGAGGTTGGAGTAAGTTGAAATTTAATCTCTGGCTAGTTGAACATAGGTTTTAAAAAAATCAGCAAGGGAGAGAATAACTGATTCACTTTGTTATAAAGCAGAAACTAACACACCGTTGTAAAGCAATTATACTCTAATAAAGATGTAAAAAAAATTAAAATTAAAAAATTAAAAAAATATAAAATAGGAAAAAAAATCAAGTATTGAATAAAATGAAGAAGAGGAAGATGATGGAGGGAGTGTTCCAGAGAGCATTAGGTGAAAAAAGGCGACCTCATAAAATATGAGTGAAAATGCTGAAAGACTTAAATTAGCTTGGAGAGTAGAAAATAAGAATAATGATGACTAAAATCTTTGGGATTTCTAGAGGTTTTGTATAAGCGTTAGAACTCTAAGGTGAGGGTAGTCATTACAGGCATGGGCTGGTCTTCTGCAAATGCTAAGTAATGAAATAGACTCCTGTGAGCAAACTGCTCCCTTCATTCAAATGTTCATTTTTGTACATCAGAAATTTACAACCCATCTAGACAAAAGATCTAAGATTCCTGGGAGGCTTCTTTGCAAAGGGAATTCTAAAGCCCATCTTTACTTCAAAGAGTAAACAAAGGTATGAACGAGTTTTCTTTGCATGTCTTCATTCAGGAAAACTTATCATGTTTCTTTGGAATATAATAATAAAAAGCTTTATATCATCATTTTCTTTTTAAGGATTGCATGATGAGAGTGAGTAATATAGCTATTGTTAATTTTTAGACAATGAAAGTAAATTAATACTGTGCAATATTGGGTATTTTACAAAGCCTTCCAAATTTCAGTACCAATTAAAGAGCATATTTTCCCCTTCAGTATTTCTAATTTAGAAAAACTAATTAAGCATAACTTATATTAACATTAATAGCATTAAAGGAAAATGCTTAGGATGATTATATTCTTGAATTCTATTTTCTGGATAAAACATTTAACCATCTGCAGTCTCTATATTTGTTGTACAGAATTTAAACTCCATTCTCTCTCACACATACCATCTTTAAAAGCTGAACTCACAGGATATCTCCTTCCTGAAGTAAGTGAATTCCCAGTTCTGTTAAAGTCTGAAGGTGAAATTCACTACAAGTTCTGAAAGCACATCCTGCTTATTTAAAGGATCATGGTTTCCCACAATGAACTAAACTCATGATTATGAATGTTTTATTTGTTTCCATTCCTCTCTCAATTACATTTTAAAATATCTCTTTTGAACATGAACATTTGTGTCATCTCTCAAATGAAAATCACTTCTTCCCTCTGAAGCCCCAGAGGTTTTAACGGATTCCTCAGTTACAGCATTCATTATATTTCCCTTGTATTTTAATTATTGTTGTCATTGTTAATCGATCCTAGCAAAAAGTGTTGTTCAAAATAGGACTCATCCTCTGGGAGTGGTCGGTGGATTGACAGATGACCTTTAGCCCAGTGCAGACCACAAACATACACTCACATCTCTCAGCCCATATCAGGGATATGGATATGACAGGAACAGGAGCAGGAACAGGGCACCTCATCCACTAGGAGTCCTGCTATGTTTATTAGGCCATTTATGCTAGAAATGGAACCACTGTACTTGATTAAAGGGTCTATGCAATGGTGGCCAAAACTAGTTAGACGTCAAAATTACTAGGGACCTTAAAAAAGGGGGGGGGGTCTTACCTAGGCTCTATATTAGAATTCTACATTATACTTCCCTAGGATTTAGTCCTATAAGTTGTGTCTTTAAGAATCTTTCATTTGAAACCACTGGTTAGTCCAAAAACACCTAGCAAAGTAACTAAGTCCTGAGATACACATAAATTAGTTCGAAGGATTTATAGCTCTACTCTCCAACCTAGCTAACCAAAATTCTTTATAAAGTGTTAAGGCTCAAATCCGATTTAATTTTGTTTGCCTTCCTTTGCCTTGTTTTGTATGTTTCTACCTCAAAGACCATTCTGGGTGGAATAACTTTTGCAATCAGAATTCTGGATACTGTGGTTAGTATCCAGGACATCCTGGCATAATATAAATCTGCTGGTCCCACCTCAGTGTACACAATACTTTTAATACTTATAACTTTATAATGCTCTAATAAACCTAATTGAATAAAAATCAGTTTAGAATTTGAGGGAGAGCCATCAAGTCACTAAGGTGCACTTTTTATCAGGGATATGTTGATTATGAACCCATAATTCAAGACACATTTAATGGTCCTGGAAATCTTTGGAAAGCTGTGGCTAAGTGCTTGCATTTTTCACATCAAACCACTGGAGTTCAAAGTACATCTTCCACTTACTTGCTTGCAATCATGCTGAAGTTGTGTAGTCTTGCTAAGAACTTATGGCAGAATCCATGAAATATATTTAGCACAGTGTCCAGAAAATAAATACAAACCACCGGCTAGGTAACACTAATTTTTACTGTGATTACTGTTGTCATCCTATTGCAAATTTAATGATAGTTACCTTTAGCAGTTGGAGAAGCCAAGCTGGTTTACTTAGTGTTGCCCATCCCTCCCTAATATCCTTGTCAAGCTATTCCTCAGTACTGTTAAATCCACCACTAGTGGATACACTTACTAATTGGAACATTGCCTCCTACAGAGAAATAAGTTATTGAGCACATGTCTCTTGTGTGCCTCTCTTTTGCTCCTATTTCTCAACTGCACTATAAAATGTTTCTTACACATGGAATTCATATATACAAAATTACTATGAGAAGTTTGGAAGTTTTGATTGCAGTATCAGAGACTTCCTTGAGATCATGGGAAAGTCATTTAATGTCCCTTATTCTTATTCCACTTAAAACAGAAAAAGAAATCTGTCCCAAACTTCAGTATTCCTATAGGGAAAAATATCTGTGCAGAATTAGGTAATTACAGTTATTGAATGAGATTCCACTTTGAGATAAATTGATGAAAAGCAAAACCTTTGAAAAAAGGATTAAGTATATGTATAATGACCCAGACTTTTACCTCTACCACTTGGGTAGTTTTAATCTCTGACTTCTTCATTGTAGTTGATTGAATAAATTGATATCTTAACTGTAAGAGCTGAATTCTATACATCTCAGACAGTACTTGGTTTCTGTGTGTTCCATAGCTGCTGTATCATGCTGTGAGGATTTATCTGTCCATATGCCTCTGAAAAGATCTCAGTATGAGCTGTTAAATGTTATTGGATTTGGTCAATATTCCATGTGAGTTGGTAAGTACAGCTCAGCTGATTCACTTGACAAGTCCCTGCAGTTAAGGATTTAGTTTGTAACACCTCCCAGAAAAAAGAAATAAAAATAAAGTACCACTTACCTCTACTTTATATAATACATCTATGTATCTCAATTCCTCCAGAGACTGAAGCTGTTGGGCCAGCTGCACAACTGATAGAGTCTTACATTTTCATAAACAGAGTATCCTAAAAATTTCCTTCCTCCCAAGGTAGCATGAGGAGACGAGTGTCTTTTTCCCATTTAACCCAAGCATTGCTTTAAAAAGATTTGCCATTGTCATGAAATGTTAATTGCACATGCATCTTTCAGTCTAAAATATAAAAACTTTTTTTTCAAACATGAAGCAAATCTCTCAGAATTAAAGAGTAAGCACTTTTAGAGATACGGCAATTTATAGAAGTGGATGTTCAGTAGTCGGCACAGGACAATTGGCAGGATATAAGAAAAATAAAAGCAGGGATTCTGGAAGGGTGGTATTTTAATAATTGATGGCTTTTGGATGTGTCTGATGTGAATGAAGGAGTTTCTGCTGAAATTATAAAATGCAGGACAAGGAGTTAAGAGTGGGGAACATCCGGAGTGATTCCCAGAGCCTGCTAGCTCCCTCTGGGTTGCTTAAGCAAACTTAATAGTGGTCTTATCTTTAATATGAAAAGCATAGTGGAAAGATCATCTGAGGAAATAATAATAATTGTGATATTGATGATAATACCAATAGCTAACATTTATTGATTGATAATTACATGTAAGCAGTGTTCTTTTATTCCATTGCTTTATGATATTAAAAAAAAACAAATAAACAAACATGATCTTTAAAATAATAACAACCACACTAAGGACCTCAGAAATAAGGCAAAGGAGCTTTAATAACATTAGGTCAAAATATCAAAAATGAAGAGAATCGATGAGTTCTGTGTATTACATCTCACCAAATGAAGTCTTGATATGCAGCTTGGCATGTAAGACCCTTGACATTATTTGGCTTTGGTCTCTCTTTCCAGTATCTTCTCAACTTTTCTAATTGCTGTAATCCAGTTTATATTTCTTGGTTTTGATGACAGTTCTTGGATTCATACTGGGCTCAGTGTGCCTTAGCATAGCCTGTTCCCAGTGTTCAGTGGACTTTCCATTCCCCTCTTGTTTACCTGCCAAGCTCCACTTTGTCTTTTCTTCAAATACTGCGACAGGTATTTACTTCCTCTGTGAAACATTTTCTGCAGAACTGGGAGGGTGGGGAAGCCAGTGAGCCTTGACACTACACAAACTCAAGATTGAACCATCTCTTTTTTTTCCCCTTCTGACATCTTTTTATTATTTATTTTCCTTTTATTTATATTGAGATATAACTGACATATACCATTGTGTAAGTCTGAGGTGCACAACGTGTTGATTTGATACATTTATATACTGCAATATGATCACCACTGTAGCGTTAGCTAACGTCTCCATCATGTCACATAATTATCATTTTTTGTGGTAAGAACAATTAAGATCTAGTCTCAACAACTTTGAAGTATATAATACAATATTTTTAAATATATTCATAATGCTGAACATTAGAGCTCCAGAACTTATTCATCTTGTAACTGCAAGTTTGTGCCCTTTGACAAACATTCTTCCCATTTCCCCAACCCTGCAGCTCCTGGTAACAATTCCACTTTGCTACTATGAGTTCAGCTTTTGTAGATTCCACATATGTGATCATATAATATGTGTCTTTCTCTGTCTGACTTATCTCACTTAGCATAATGCCTTCAAGTTTCATCCATGTTGTCACAAATAGCAGGATTTCCTTTTTTTCCCATAGCTAGAAAATATTTCATTAATTATACATACATACACACACACACACACACACAAACACTCTGCATTTTCTTTATACATTGAAAAACACTTAGGTTGTTTCCATATCTTGTTTCCATATCATTGTGTATAATGCTGTAAAAAAATGAGAGTACAGACATATTTTCAATATCCTGTTTTCATTTCCCTTGGATATATATATCCGAAAATGGGATTGCTGGATCATGTGGTAATCTATTTTATAGGTAATAATTCGAGGAAACACTGTACTATTTCTCGTAGTGGTTGGATCAACTTAAATTTCCTTCAACACTGCAGAAGTGTTCCCTTTCCTCCACAGCTTTGCCAGCATTTGTTATCTCTTGTCTTTTTGATGATAATTATTCTAACAGGTGTGAGGTGATATCTCATTGTGGTTTGAATTTTCATTTCCCTGATCATTAGTTTCATTTCCCTGATAATTAGTTCATCTTTTAATGAACCTCTTGACATTCATATGTACTCTGGAAAAATGTCTATTGAGGTTCCTCTGACCATTTTTAAATCATATTTTTAAATTTATTTATTGAAGTTTATGAGTTCTTTATATATTTTGATATTAATCTGTTGTCACATAGAATTTACAAATATTTTCCCCATTTCATAGATTGCTTTTTCATTTTGTTGATTTTTTTCTTTTGCTGTGAGAAGATTTTTAGTTTTATATAGTCCGACTCCTTGACTTTTGCCTTTGTTGCTTGTCCTTTTGATGACATATCCAAAAAATTCTTGCCAAGACCAACTTGGAGCAGCATTTTCCCTATGTTTTCTTCTAGAGGTTTTATGGTTTGGGGTAATATATTTAAGACTTTAATATATTTTGAGTTAATTTTTATAAGTGTTATAAGTGTCTGGTTTTATTTTGCTTCATGTGGTTATCCAGTTTTCTCAACACCATTTATTGAAGAGAATACCATTTTCCCATTGAATATTCTTGGCTCCCTTTTCAAATATTAGTTGACTGTATATGTAGGAACTTATTCATGGGCTTTCAATTCTGTTCCATAGGTTGATGTGTCTATTTTTATTCCAGTACCATAATGTTTTGTTTACTATAGCTTTGTAGTATAGCTTGAAATCAGGACAAGTGATACCTCCAAGTTTGTTCTTCTTTATCAGAATTGCTTTTCCTATTTGGGGTCTTTGTTCCATACAAATTTTAAGATTTTTTTTCTATTTCTCTGAAAAATATCATTGGAATGTTGATAGTGACTAGTGATTTAACAGACGGTGTTGGTGGGATGAACATTTTAACAATATTAATTCTTCTGATCCATCAAGGTGGATATCTTTCAATTTGTTTGTGTCCTCTTCAATTTCTTTCATCAGTCTTGTGGTTTTCATTGTTCAGATCTTTCATGGTTAAATTTATTCTTGAGTATTTTATTGTTTTTGAGGCTATTATAAATGAGATTGTTTTCTTTTTTTTTAAGATATTGATATTCTATTGTTAGTGTATAGAAATACAATGATTTTTGTCTGTTAACTTAATATCCTGCCAATGAACAGAATTCACTAATGAGTTCTACCAATTTTTTGATTGAGGCTTAAGGATTTTCTAAGTATAAGAACAAATTATCTGCAAATAGACACAATTTTATTTCCTTCATGATTAGAATGTCTTTTATTTACTTATTTTTGTCTGATTCCTCTAGCTAAGATTTCCTGTACTTTGTGAAATAAGAGTAGTGATAGTGAGCATCTTTGTCTTGTTCCTGATCTTAATGTAAAAGCTATACATCTTTCACTATTTAACATGATGTCAGTGTGGGTTTGTAAGGTTTGTAATACACGGTCATTATTATGTTGAGGCATGTTCCTTCTATACCCAATTTGTTGACATATTTTATCATGAAAACATGTATTTTGTCATATGATATTTTTGCATCTATTGAGATGATCATATGACTTCTTTCATTAATACAATGTATCATATTTCTTGACTTGAGTATGTTGAACCATCCTTGCATCCAAGAGCTAAATCTCACTTGTTCATGGTGAATGAACTTTTTAATGTGTTGTTGAATTTGATTTGCTAATATCCTGTTGAAAACTTTTGCATCTATATTCATTGGAAGTGTTGGTATACAGTTTTCTTGCACTTTTTTATCTGGCTTTGGTATCAGAATAAAGCTGGCTGTGTAAAGTAAGCTTGAGAGTACTTCCTTTCTTTCAATTCTTGGGAAAATTTGAGAAGGATTGGTGTTAATTCTTTTTAATGTTTAGTAGGATTCACCACTGAAACCACCTGGTTCTGGGCTTTTCTATATTGGGAAGATGTATGATTAATGATTCAATCTCCTTACTCATCATTGACCTATTAAAATATTGAATTTCTTCATGATTCAGTCATATCAACTTGCATATTTCTAGGAATATAACCATTTCTTCTAAGTTATTCAATTTGTTCACATACAGTTGTCCACAGTTGTTTCTAATCCTGTGTATTTCTGTGGTCTCAATTGTAATGTCTCCTCTTTCATTGCAGATTTTATTAGTTGTCTTTTTTTTTTTTTACTTAGTCTAGCTAAAGCTTTGTCTTTCTAAAATTTTTTCAAAAAACCAGGTCTTAGTTTCATTAATCATTTTTTTAACATCTTTATTGAAGTATAATTGCTTTACAACGTTGTGTTGGTTTCTGTTGTATAACACAGTGAATCAGCTATATGCACACATATATCTCCATATCCCCTCCCTCATGAATCTGCCTCCTCCCTATACCCCATCTAAGTGGTCACAAAGCACTGAGCCCATCAACCTGTGCTATGCAGCTTCTTCCCACTAGCTCTCTATTTTACATTTGGTAGTATATATATGACAATGCTACTCTCTCACTTCGTCCCAGCTTATCCTTCCCCCTCCCCATGTCCTCAAGTCCATTCACTATGTATGCGTCTTTATTCCTGTCCTGCACCTAGGTTCTTCAGAACATTTTTTTTTTTTTTAGATTCCATATATATGTTTTAGCATATGGTATTTGCGTGTCTCTTTCTGACTTACTTCACTCTGTATGACAGACTCTAGGTTCTTTCACCTCACTAAAAATAACTCAATTTCATTTCTTTTTTGGCTGAGTAATATTCCATTGTATATATGTGCCACACCTTCTTTATCCATTCATCTGTCAATGGACACTTAGGTTGCTTCCATGTCCTGGCTATTGTAAATACTGCTGCAATGAATACTGTGGTATATGACTATTTTTGAATTATGGTTTCCTCAGGGTATATGTCCAGTAGTGGGATTGCTGGGTCATATGGTAGTCCTATTTTTAGCTTTTTAAGGAATCTCCATACTGTTCTCCATAGTGGCTGTATCAGTTTACATTCCCACCAACAGTGCAAGAGGGTTCCCTTTTCTCCACACCCTCTCTGGCATTTATTGTTTGCATATTTTTTGACGATGGCCATTCTGACCAGTGTGAGGTGATACCATATTGTAGTTTTGATTTGCATTCCTCTAATCATTAGTGACGTTGAGCATCCTTTCATGTATTTGTTGGCAATCTGTATATCCTCATTGGAGATGTGTCTATTTAGGTCATCTGCCCACTGTTGGATTGGGTTGTTTGTTTTTTGATATTGACCTTCACGAGCTGCTTGTATATTTTGGAGATTAATCCTTTGTCAGTTGCTTCATTTGCAAATATTTTCTCCCATTCTGAGGGTTGTCTTTTCATCTTGTTTATGGCTTCCTTTGCTGTGCAAAAACTTTTAAGTTTCATTAGGTCTGATTTGTTTATTTTTGTTTTGTTTTGTTTTTTGCATTATGGGGGTCTCTCACTGTTGTGGCCTCTCCCATTGCGGAGCACAGGCTCCGGACGCGCAGGCTCAGTGGCCATGGCTCACGGGCCTAGCTGATCCACAGCATGTGGGATCTTCCCGGACCAGGGCACGAACCCGTGTCCCCTGTATCGGCAGACAGACTCTCAACCACTGCGCCACCAGGGAAGCCCTGATTTGTTTATTTTTGTTTCTATTTCCATTTCTCTTAGAGGTGGGTCTAAAAGGATCTTACTGTGATTTATGTCATAGAGTGTTCTGCCTATGTTTTCTGCTAAGAGTTTTATAGTGTCTGGCCTTACATTTAGGTCTTTAAACCATTTTGAGTTTATTTTTGTGTATGGTGTTAGGAAGTGTTCTAAATTCATTATTTTACATGTAGCTGTCCAGGTTTCCCAGCACTGCTTATTGAAGAGATTATCTTTTCTCCATTGTATATTCTTGCCTCCTTTATCAAAGAAAAGTTGACCATATGTGTATGGCTTTATCTCTGGGTTTTCTATCCTGCTCTGTGGATCGATATTTTTGTTTTAGGACCAGTTTCATACTGTCTTGATTACAGGAGCTTTGCAGTATAGTCTGAAGTCAGGGAGCCTGATTCCTCCAGCTCTGTTTCTCTTTCTCAAGATTGCTTCAGCTATTCAGGGTCTTTTGGGTTTCCATACAAATTGTGGAATTTTTTGTTTTAATTCTGTAAAAAATGCCATTGGTAATTTGATAGGGATTACATTGAATCTGTAGATTGCTTTGGATAGTATAGTCATTTTCACAATGTTGATTCTTCCTTTTCACAATGTTGATTCTTCCAGTCAAAGAACATGGTATATCTCTCCATCTGTTTGTATCATCTTTAATTTCTTTCATCAGTGTCTTATAGTTTTCTCCATATAGTTCTTTTGTCTCCTTATGTAGGCTTATTCTTTGGTATTTTATTCTTTCTGTTGCAATGGTAAATGGGAGTGCTTCCTTAATTTCTCTTTCAGATTTTTCATCATTAGTGTACAGGAATGCCAGGGATTTCTGTGCATTAATTTTGTATCCTGCTACTTTACCAGATACATTGATAGTTCTAGTAGTTTTCTGGTAGCAATTTTAGGATTCTGTATGTATAGTATCATGTCATGTGAAAACAGTGACTGTTTTACTTCTTTTCTGATTTGGATTCCTTTTATTTGTTTTTTGTCTCTGCTTGCTGTGGCTAAAACTTCCAAAACTATGTTGAATAATAGTGGTGAGAGTGGGCACCTTTGTCTTTTTCCTGATATTGTTGGAAATTGTTTCTGTTTTTCACCAGTGAGAAGGATGTTGGCTGTGAGTTTGTCATATATGCCTTTATTAGGATGATGTAAGTTCCCTCTATGCCTTCTTTCTGCAGTTTTTATCATAAATTAATGTTGAATATTGTCAAAAGCTTTTTCTGCATCTATTGAGATTATTGTATGGTTTTTATCCTTCAATTTATTAATATAGTGTATCACACAGATTGATTTGCATATATTGAATAATCCTTGCATTCCTTAAATAAACCCCACTTGATCATGGTGTATGATCCTTTTAATGTGCTGCTGGATTCCATTTGCTAGTATTTTGTTGAGGATTTTTGCATCTATGTTCGTCAGTGATATTGGCCTGTAGTTTTCATTTCTTTTTGTAATATCTTTGTCTGGTTTTGGTATCAGTGTGATGGTGGCCTCATAGAATGAGTGTGGGAGTGTACCTTCCTCTGCTATATTTTGGAAGAGTTTGAGAAGGATAGGTGTTAGATCTTCTCTAAATGTTTGATAGAGTTCGCCTATGAAGCCATCTGGTACTGGGCCTTTGTTTGTTGGAAAATTTTTAATCACAGTTTTAATTTCAGTACTTATGCTTGGTCTGTTTATATTTGCTATTTCTCCCTTGTTCAGTCTTGGAACGTTGTGCTTTTCTAAGAATTTGTCCATTTCTTCCAGGTTGTCCATTTTACTGGCATATAGGTGCTTGTAGTTATCTCTCATGATCGTTTGTATTTCTGCAGTGTCAGTTGTTACTTCCCCTTTTTCATTTCTAATTTTGTTGATTTGAGTCTTCTCCCTTTTTTTCTTGATGAGTCTGGCTAATGGTTTATCAATTTTGTTTATCTTCTCAAAGAACAAACTTATAGTTCTATTGATCTTTTTTATTGTTTCTTTCGTTTCTTTTTTATTCATTTCTGATCTGATCTTTATGATTTCTGTTAACTTTGGGGGTTTTTGTTCTTCTTTCTCTGGTTGCTTCAGGTGTAAGGTTAGGTTGTTTATTTGAGATGTTTCTTTTTTCTTGAGGTAGGATTATATTGCTATAAACTTCCCTCTTAGAACTGCTTTTGCTGAATCCCATACATTTTGGGTCGTTTTGATTTCCTCTTTGATTTCTTCAGTGATCTTGGTTATTTATTTGCATGTTGTTTAGCTTCCATGTGTTTGTATTTTTTACAGGTTTTTTTTTTTTCCTGTAATTGATATCTAGTCTCAGAGCATTGTGGTCGGAAAATATACTTGATATGATTTCAACTTTCTTAAATTTACCAAAGCTTGATTTGTGACCCAAGATATGACAGATCGTGGAGAATATTCCATGAGCACTTGAGAAGAAAGTATTCTGTTGTTTTGGGATGTAATGTCCTGTAAATATCAATTAATTCCTTCTTGCTTAATGTATCATTTAAAGCTTGTGTTTCCTTACTTATTTTCATTTTGGATAATCTGTCCATTGCCAAAAGTAGGGTGTTAAAGTCCCCTACTATGATTGTGTTACTATCAATTTTCCCTTTTATGGCTGTTAGCATTTGCCTTATGTATTGTGGTGCTCCTATGTTGGATGCAGAAATATTTACAGTTGTTATATCTTCTTCTTGGATTGACCCCTTGAACATTATATAGTGTTCTTCTTTGGCTCTTGTAATAGTCTTTATTTTAAAGTCTACTTTTCCTGATATGAGAATTGCTACTCCAGCTTTCTTTTGATTTCCATTTGCATGGAATATCTTTTTCCATCCCCTCATTTGCAGTCTGTATGTGTCCCTAGGTCTGAAGTGGGTCTCTTGTAGACAGCATATATATATATGTGTCTTGTTTTTGTATCCATTCAGCCAGTTTATGTCTTTTGGTTTGAGCATTTAATCCATTTACATTTAAGGTAATTATCAATACGTATGTTCTTATTCCCATTTTCTTAATTATTGTGGGTTTGTTTTCATAGGTCTTTTCCTTCTCCTGTGTTTCCTGCCTAGAGAAGTTCCTTTAGCATTTGTTGTAGAGCTGGTTTGGTGGTGCTGAATTCTCTTAACTTTTGCTTGTCTGTAAAGTTTTTAATTTCTCTGTCGAATCTGAATGAGAGTGTTGCTGGGTAGAGTAATCTTGGTTGTGTTTATTTTCCCATTCATCACTTTAAATATGTCCTGCCACTCCCTTCTGGCTTGCAGAGTTTCTGCTGAAAGATCAGCTGTTAACCTTATGGGTATTCCTTTGTATATTATTTGTTGTTTTTCACTTGCTGTTTTTAATATTTTGTATTTGTATTTAATTTTTGATTGTTTGGTTAATATGTGTCTTGGCTCCTTGGATTTATCCTGCATGGGACGGTCTGCATTTCCTGGACTTCAGTGGCTATTTCCATTCCCATGTTAGGCAAGTTTTCATCTATAGTCTCTTCAAATATTTTTCCTTTCTTTTTCTCTTCTTCTTCTGGGACCCCTATAATTGGAATTTTGGTGTTTTTAATGTTGTCCCAGAGGTTTCTGAGACTGTTCTCAATTATTTTCATTCTTTTTTCTTTATTCTGATCTGCAGTAGCTATTTCCACTATTTTATCTTCCAGGTCACTTACCCATTCTTCTGCCTCAGTTATTCTGCTATTGATTCTTTTTAGAGATTTTTAAATTTCATTTATTGTGTTGTTCATCATTGTTTGTTTGCTCTTCAGTTCTTCTAGGTCCTTGTTAAATGTTTTTTTTGTGTGTTTTATCCATTCTATTTCCAAGATTTTGGATAATCTTTATTATCATTACTCTGAATTCTTTTTCAGGTAGACTGCCTATTTCCTCTTCATTTGTTTGGTCTAGTGAGTTTTTATCTTGCTCCTTCATTTGCTGCATATTTTTTGCCTTCTCATTTTTCTTAGCTTACTGTGTTTGGGGTCTCCTTTTCAGAGGCTGCAGGTTCGTAGTTCCCATTGTTTTTAGTGTCTGCTCCCAGTGGGTATGGTTGCTTCAGTGGTTTGTTTAGGCTTCCTGGTGGAAGGGACTGGTGTCTGTGTGCTGGTGCGTGAGGCTAGATCTTGTCTTTCTAGTGGGAAGGTTTGCATCTGGTGATCAGTTTTGGGGTGTCTGTGAACTTAGTATGATTTTAAGCAACCTCTCTGCTAATGAGAAGGGTTTTGTTCCTGTCTTGCTAGTTGTTTTTCATGGGGCCTCCAGCACTGTAGTTTGCTGACTGTTGGGTGGAGTTGGGTCTTAGCATTGAGACAGAGATCTCTGGGAGAGCTTTCGCTGGTTGATATTATGTGGGTCCAGGAGGTCTCTGGTGGTCCAATGTCCTGAACTCAGCTCTCCCACCTCAAAGGGTCAGGCCTGACACATGGCCAGAGCACCAAGACCCTGTCAGCCACACGGAAGCCAAGGAAGAGGTTTCAGGAGAAACCGAATCTTCTGTCACCTTGATCTTAGACTTCCATCCTCCAGAACAGTGAAAAAATAAATTTCTGTTGTTCAAGCCACCCAGTCTTCTGATATATTTTTTGGCAACCCTAGAAGATTGGCAGAAGCCCCTCTGTGCCATCGTCTCTGAGGGCTGCTGCCTGCCTTGGCCCCAGTCCAGCAGCTCCTTGGCACCCAGGAATTGGATCATGAAGCCCCAGCAGTGGCCCAGATCTGCTCCAGATGCTCACAGACACCTCAGAGGCCCCAGCACTTTATTGATCTCTTCTCTTGCTTTACAAATCCCTATTTCACTTATTTTTACTCTGATCTTTGTTATTTCCTTCCTTCTACAAAACTAGGGCTTAGTTTGTTCTTCTTTTCTAATTCCTTGATGTGTATAGTCAGGTGGTTTATTTGAGATTTTTTTTCTTAAAATATGCATTTATCTCTTTAAGGTTCCCTCTAAGGATCTATTTTGCAACATCTCATAGGTTTTGATATGTTGTGTTTCAATTTCATTTATTTTGAGATATTTTTATTTCCCTTTTGATTTCTTCTTTGATCTATTGGTTGTTCATGTGTGTGCTGCTTAATTTCTACATGTTAGTAAAATTTCCAGCTTTCCTGTTGTTATTTATCTCTAGTTTCATTCCATTGTGATTGGAAAAGATACTTGGTATGATTTCAATTTTCTTAAACTTGCTAAGACTTGTTTTGTGGCCTATTATATGACTATCCTGGAGAAATTTTCATGTATATTTGAGAGGAATGGATATTCTATTACTCTTAGGTGGAATATCCTATATATGTCTATTAGGTCCATTTGATCTAATTCATGGCTCAAATCAATATTCCCTTGTTGATTTGCTGTTTAGGTGATCTATCCATTGATGTAAGTTGTGTATTAAAATTCTCTAGTATTATTGCATTGTTGTCTACTTGTCCCTTTAAATCTGTAGGTATTTAATTAATATATTTAGGTGTTCACCAGTTGGGTGGGTATATATTTACAATCTTTATACCTTCTTGATGAGGTGACCCCTTTATAATAATATAATGATATTCTTTGTCTCTTGGTACTATCTTTGGCTTAAAGTCTATTTTGTCTCATCTAAGTATGGCTACCCCCTCTTTCTTTAGGTTTTTACTTGGGTAAAATATCTTTTCCCATCTCATCACTTTGAGCCTATGTATGCTTAAAGTTGAAGCGAATTTCTCTTAGGTAACATAGAGTTGGGTCTTTTTTTGTTTAATCTGCTCAGCCACTCTGTGACTTTTAATTAGAGAATTCAGTCTATTTCCATTTAGAAGATTTATTGATGTGTGAGGACTTAGTAATGCCTTCTTGTTGTTTTATGGCTGATTTTTTTCCACTATTCATCTTATCCTCTCTTGCTGCCTACCTTTGTGAATTGGTGTTTATCTGTGGTGATATGCTCTGATTCCCTTCTCTTTATCTTTTGTGAATGTGCTATAGGTTTTTCCTTTGCGGTGACTATGAGGCTTTCATCAAATAACTTATAAGTCTATTTTATGATGACAGCAACTTAACTTTGATCACATAGAAATTTTATTCTTTTACTCCTCCCCTTTTATGTTTTTAATGTCAAAATTTACCTCTTTTTGTATTCTCTATTCATTAAGAACTTATGATACAGTTATTTTTATTACTCTTTTAAACTATAATATACTTAGTTAGCACATCATCATATTACAAACTTAGAGTTTTCTGAATATGACAGTATATATTTGCCTTTACCTGTGTGTTATATATTTTTGTATGTTTTCATGTTATTAATCAGCATCTTTTTATTTCAGCATAAAGAACTCCTTCCAGCATTTCTAGTAAAGCAAATATAGTGGTAAAGTCCTTCTGTTTTTGTTTGCCTGGGAAAGTCTTTATTTATCCTTCATTTCTGAAAGATAAATTTGCCAATGGAGTATTCTTGGTGACCATTTTTCTCTTTCAGTACTTTGAATACATCATTCCACTCTCTCCTTCCTGAAACTTTTCTTCTGAGAAATACACTGATAGTCCAGTGAAGGTTCCTTTGTAGGTTGCCATCTTTTTTATTTGATGATTTTAAGATTCTCTCTTTATCTGTGATTTTTAACAGCTTCATTATGATGTGTCTTGGAGAAGATTGTTTTGAATTGAAATAATTAGATGACATATTCATTTCAGGAATTTAGATGTCCAAGCATCTCCCCGGGTTTGGGAAGTTCTCAGTCATTATTTCTTTAAATAAGATTTCTGCTCCCTTTTTCCTCTTTTCTCCTTCTGGAATTCCAATGATTCTGGTATGGGTTCTTTTGATGATGTTTCATAGATCATATTGGCTTTCTTAGTTCTTTCTCATTCTTTTGTCTTTGTTCTCCTCTAATGGGGTTATTTCCAAGTTCTTTAACCTTGTACATCTTCTCTTGATCTTACAATGCACCAGGACAGGTATTGGTAACCTCTCTTTTGTTTTCCTGATTATCCCTACTGCTCAACATTATAGTTTCTCCCTTGCCAGTAGACCCTGGCTTGTTTTCTGCCTACATTCTCTATTTACCTGAGAGTGTTCTCACTGCCATGCTCAGAAGTGTGCACAAGGAGCCGGCTACAGAGCTGTGCGTTTGGCACTCATGTTACTGGGGGTGCCTGTACATGAGGTTTTCCCAGCAGCTCATGGGCAGGCTTCCTGCTAGAGTCTAGAAGGCATTCAGCAGGAACCATGCTCCTTTCATTCCCTCTGATATTCTTATCCACCTTTTCCCCCATTTCCTCCCTCTCCACAGTCATGGAGCTCTGGTTTTAATACTCTGAGTGCTGCAAGAGAGAGATAGGTTTCTATAGCAGCTTCTGGTATAGCTGTGGAAGCTGAGAACTCATGCACTACCCTCACTTTTCCCCCAAGGGAGAGATGCCCAGTCCTTCTTCTCTAAGCTGTGCTACCTAGGTGGAGGGATGATGTGGCAAAGATCTTCTTACCCACTCCATTGTGTCCCAATTCTTTTTTTTTTTTTTTTTTTTTTTTCTTATTGTGTTTGTTTTA
>NW_020185338.1:4948573-5127851 GCF_003031525.2 Neophocaena asiaeorientalis asiaeorientalis | reverse complement strand
AATTTTTTTTTTTTTTTTTTTTTTTTTTGGCTACAGTGGAATGCTGAAACTTTTCCAGAAACCTGGAGTTATGCAAAGGCTTTCTTGTCCGTGGGTACCTGCTCAAGTCAGTATTTTCCAGGTACTTCCAGATGGTGGCTGAGAGCATCTGGAGACAGTTCGCAGGATCCTGACAGTTCCAGAGCTCATATGGGGATTAGTCTGCCTTAACTAATACACAGGTGGGTTAGACACTTACCAGGTCTCTTAGTGCATGGTGCTGGCTTCCACAGTTCCTTCAAAGACACTTTTGTTTGTGGATAGATGCTGAATTTCAGAGGTTAAAGGAAGGAAAATATGAGGTACATCTTATGCCAGCATGATGTGGTTATCACTCTGGACTATACATTTATTAAACATTTTTATATTTTGTTTATCAAGGATTTTATATTAATTCTTAGTTTATAAAATATTGCATTAAACTATTATCTTGGTTACTGAGGTTTTGGATCCCCATTTAAATGGTGTGCTCTAGATGAGTGCCTTACTCTCCTCACCCTAATACTGGCCCTGCTTCCCTGATCACTCACCATGCAAGATAAAAGTAGTCAACCTCTCACTTTTCTTTCGTACAAAAATATATTATTACACAATGATGTTTACACATTGTTAAGCATTGCTTATACCCATCTAATCTTCAAAAATATGAAAAGGATATTACAAATTTAAGGTAGATTATAGTGTTTTCCCCATTTCACAAATGTGAACACCGATGTTTGGAGTAATGATCCAATGCTATACACTAGTGAGTGTTCGACCAGGGATGTGAAACCTAGTCTCTCTAACAGCAAATCCTCCACTTTTAAACAGAATACTATATTGAACACATTTTTAGCCTCTGGTAGCCCCTGAAGGAAGGAGATGATAGAAAATTGCTGTTTCTGTTGCAGTTGGGAAAGCTGTGAAATTTGTGGACCTTTCTCCAGCCTAAGGAAAATGAGCTGATTTGAAGAATTGTGAAATCAGTTCTTACAGAGAATCTTAGGGGTCAGCTTCCCAAAACGAATTTCCTTCTCCAAAGTTATGCCCACATTTTTAGGCTCTTACATTCCATATTCCCTAGAATTGCTACCACCTCTTAGGTACTCAAGAGACATTTAACAGAAATCAATATGTACTTGTAACTGTCACTGACAGGGAAAGTTGGAGTCTTGTTTCCCAATATATCAGAGTAACTTGCTCCTGCAAAATTATTAGGTCTGTGTGACTTTCTAGCCATCCTGACTTCAAATAAAGTTATTTCAATAGATAATGAAAGTCCTCCAAGCTCACAAGACAAGGAAGACCTTAATTAAAATCGATGAAGAAAAAAATTCTGTAAAAACAATTAAGCACTGAAGTTGACTCCTTTTAATTTGGGGTCTGAAGGTTTTCTTGGGAAATTACTGAATCATTGGGGTGATTTAATTTGGCTTCCTTGAATTAAGTTTTGGTGTACTAGAACTGTCTCTCAGATATTGTATAATGTGCAATCCTGAGAAACATTACAGGAACGGTAGAACTCCTAAGAGAAAGCAAAATATTTAAAGAATCAATTAGAGGAGTCAGCTGTCTTCTGGAATAGATTCTTTCAGTTGACGTATTTTAAGAGCTGTTTGTTCGAGAAAAAAAAAGCTGAAAGTTTTAACATAAATTTTATCATAAGAAGGGTCTAGGGCTTCCCTGGTGGCGCAGTGGTTGAGAGTCCGCCTGCCGATGCAGGGGACACGGGTTCGTGCCCCGGTCCGGGAAGATCCCACATGTCGCGGAGCGGCTGTGCCCGTGAGCCATGGCCGCTGAGCCTGCGCGTCCGGAGCCTGTGCTCCGCAACGGGAGAGGCCACAACAGTGAGAGGCCCGCGTACCACAAAAAAAAAAAAAAAAAAAAAAAGAAGGGTCTATACTTCAGACTTTTTCTAGAATTCAGTGTTTATTGAACGGAATAAGTCAGTGAACAAAATAGATCAGGGGTGGCTATGTGATTCAATTCTGTCCAAAACTTAACAAATAAACAAAAATCAGGCCTAAGGCCTTAGAGAAACATAAGTATTTCTCTCTCTCTCTCTCTCTCTTTTTTATTTAATGGATTTGAACCAAGAGAATGTGAGCCTGAGTCTGCTAGGGTCACCATGGGAAGAGAGAAAAAAAATGGAGAGAAGCCAACACTTGATGTCATTTGGACTCCTGAATCAAATTGATTCTGGAGGCTACACCTAAGCTTTTTAATATTGTTACTCTTCTGCATAATACAGTTTGGATCTGGTTTTCTCTTGCCTGTGAACAGTGAGGTAAATATTTGTTAAGAACCTTATTTTCTCCCACCTGACTTTCAATCAAGTGATACCATTTCATGAATGAAATGTACACCTTCACTCAGGATATATTAGTAGGGAATAGTTAATCCTCATTTTTAAGAAAGGTTTCTTTGTGAGCAATATTTTTCTCTTAAAGATACTCGATCTATTTGCAGAGTTTTCTAATGTATCTCAAATTTGCATATGTACAAACACTGAATAGGTTTTTGAAAAATTCAGCCTTTAAATTGTATGAAGCTCTCTCTCTTTTGAAAGTATGACTTAAGCAAATAGGGCATCATAAAACAGGTTATAATCTGAGATTTCATAATTTGTTATATAGGACTGATCTTACTATGGTCAATTGACAGTAGTTATAGGCATATGAGCCATAAATAGTGAAAGCTACAGTTCTAAAATGAATTCAGGATAGCAATGGTTGACTAATGGATGGAGAGCATTACACTGAAAGAAAAATAGTATAAATAAGTTGAAATATCAATATGACCTAGTTTCTTTAATTTCTTAAACCTATGAACTTGTCAAGTAAGTCACTGTTGTACCACCATCAAAATGGATTGTTTCTGTTAATTATATCTCCCCTCCCAAATGTTTATTTAGGCGTAAAAAAAGAGAAACAGCCAAACTAATGATATCCAGTTGTGTGAATTTTCACTTCCTTGGTTTAATCAGTCTCATGCAGACATATGTATTTAGGAAACCCAGATACTTTGGTTAATGATGAACTTGTTCTGCAATTGTTTAACTCCCTTTGGCTTTTCTTTCCCCATCTGTAATAGGTGACACATCCACCACTGAGTCACTCTGGACTTTAAATTATGAAACCATGCCAAAGTTCTTTGCAAAAATAAAGTGTTCTGTATGTGATTCATAATCAAAATAATGATGTTAACCTCTACAGGGTCTCCTAAAAATAATTATGCTTATAGACTCCAATTCAGCACAGCTGGCTTGAGTTTCATTTTGAAACCCATATTAAGTTAGAAGCATTTGATCAAGTAAACTCAGCTTTAAAAGCAGTAGACAAGCTACAGAAGAGGCGGGGAATCTAGTTATGAAGGGACCAAGTAGAAAGAATCAGAATGTGTTTTTTTGGCAATTTGTGTACATAAACACAGATCATTTTCCAAAGCAAGGAAGTAATTCCTTGTTAGAGAGAGACAGAGAAAGTTGATAAAGCCAGATGGGTTAATATCCTTTGGAAGAACAATGATAATAGTTTCCATTTATTGATGGTATTGTCTGCACCAGAAACTAGCTGAGCTATACACACATACTTTCTCAATTATTACATAAACAACTTTAAGATTTGTGTATTATTAAATTCCATATTTTACCCAAAAGGAAACTGAATTTTTAAGAGATTAACTTGCTTTACCGGAATTACAGATTAGTTAGTGATAAAACAGGTATTCATACCAAGCTTGGCGAGTTGCTAGAAAGAACAATATATAACAAGAAGCACCATATTCCATACACATAAGTCATGTGTACCGAAAAACAACAATTTTGATCATACTTGAGATGAGCAACATAATCTACAACCTTATTTTTAAATTTAGAGCAGTTGATAGACTAATTTTTTTCTTTTCTCTCTCTCTTCTTTCCCATTAATCAATCCTTACTATGATGAAGAGTGAAAAGTGACAATCATAATCAGGCAAAAGAGGATTTTTTTTTCCCACAAATCCTAATTACACCAAAATGTGGCTGAAGATTGCAATAAGATTCCAAGGAAGCCCAAAAGTGGTTAGTGGATACTGATTATATCAGTCAGAACTTCCAATTGTCGGTGACAGAACCCCTGGGCAATAAGCTAAAACAATGAAAAAGTTTGGGCAGACTAATTGGATGATATAAATGGTAATTCCAAGAGTAGATATAGCTTCATTCAGAGCTAGAAGCCAGAGCTGAAATGATCACAAAGTCTTTTACTTTCTTCCCAAGCACACCCACCCATCTTTCAGTTTGGCTTCCCTTTGTGTAGGTCTCACTCTTTTGATGGGAGAATGACTCCCAACACCTTCAAGGCCCAACTTAGCGGGTGTAGCAGAATGAATTTCATCCTTCTGCCCTGTAGCTGTGGGTCAATTTCAGGTAAGGAGTATGAGTGACTTGCTTGGAATACATGTCCAAACTTCGGACCAGTCAATGCCACCAACAGGTGGAGTCTGGGGAGGTACATACCTATTCCCTATTCTAATCTTAAATGGGAGGAAAAAACACAGAGAAGAGAAAGTGAGAAATATTCATTATAGAAGCTGCTTTTTTCCTATGTGCCATATGTAATATCTTATTTTGCCCTCACAAACATCTAAAAAAGTAGTGTTATTATCCTTATTTTAGAAAAATTGAGGTTCAGGGATTTTAAGCATTTGGTACATTTTAATACAAGTGACATCTGCAACATATGTACATGCTCTCAGCCACAATATACTACTCCTCTGGGAAAGACTGATGTCACTTACCTATCGAAGATGCAGATTATTTTTCTTACTCTGTACCAAAGCTATGCAGACATAATAAACCATATTGGATACCTAGAAATTGGGAAAATCCTCCATTTCCTTTAAATATGACCTAGGCTTTCCAAAATTTTATGAATAACAAGACTTATCTGTAGGGAGGTGGAAACTGGGTCTGCCTAGGGCTTCACAAACTGATGGAAATCACCTTATTACTTTATTATCACATAGGGGAAGTTTATACTGCTCAGCATTCCTGCTTCTACTTTCCTTACCAACCTGATTGAGGCTCATTGAATTAGACATACTGGCTTGCAAGCTTTTTAAAAAAAGAAGCTCATTTACAGGAAGGCAGGGGCTAAAATAAAGGATAGAGTATAGGCTTTTCTTCAAACCTTTCTACCACTCTTCTACCCAGGGATAAAGACTTTACTCTGATATGGATTTGTAAGCATATGGAACCCTCTGAAGTAGAAATAGTGAATGTGATGGAATGAGTCCTCCCTGCCTTCGGCTATGAATGATTCACCGGTTATTTACCTTAGGAAAGCAGAGAATAAAAGGGACAAGATTCTGTCCCTTTAGAAGACTCAATTTTTCTAGCTCTAGGCTATTTGACACAGAAGAGGATTGGGTGGTGTTTCTCTTAGTGTATACTCCCCGAAATGGAAGACAGTGATATTGTTCTGTTCTAAATTTACTTACGTTTCTGTTGTGTTTTAAATTATCTCCTTTTAAATGTTTTTGCTCTATTCCAAGTTTTCTTTACAAATTCTCCTTTATACTCTAATACATTCTTTGGCTGATATGTAAATGGTGGACATAATAATTAGTACAAGATATTGTAGAGCATGTATTAGGCTAGTTTCAATAACAATTCCTAAAAGAAGTTTATACATAAGTTGTCTTATAAGTTCACATAACCTAAGACTACAGTGCAGAAAATAATACCATCATGAGGTTGTACCATGGGTGTAGGCAACAGATGATGACCCTGATTTCTAAAATTATTTTATCTCAAGAGATTTAGTCAATTCATCCCAACCAATGTATATTAAGCACTGACTAAAAACTGAGCAGTGTTTTTGGAAGTCTGGGAGCCATTGGTGAAAAATATGTCTGTCCAACTGCCGGGAAGGCCATAGTGCATGCTATGTCAGCTACAGCCTGTGGAGGATAAATAGGCACATTCTTAACTAATTATGTGTCTAGAACCTGAAATCTCCAAGAGCATTCTTAAAGTTCTAGAATTCCAAGCTGAGATATTTAGAAGCACTACAACATCTTAATTTTGCAAATGTATCATTTTTCAGAGAAACTTAGTATGACCTTTCACTACTCATCTTTAAAGGACTCCTTGCACTCAAATAAATTGTCGATTTTGACAAGCACAATAGCCTAGTCAAAAAGTTATTAACACTCAGTAACCTTATGCCTACGGAAAAAGTAAACATCCAAATTTAATGGCACGTTAAAAATATGAAAACAGTGTTTGCTTAAGAGGTCAAAACATCACTTTCTTCTTGGAACCAATTTAGAATATTACTTAAAGAACATAAAATCTACTTGAAAATAGTTTTTTCTTACTTTTCTTGTAAGATGTTATTTTTGAGTGCATTTTTATTTTATTTTATTTTTATTATTTCCCAGTTTTGTTTTTAAGTCTGCTAGATTGAAGTATGATTAAGATATTGAACCAAATAGAGTGTGAGTTTGTCCTTGGTTGAGAAAAGACTGAAGATAGTATTTAGGAAATTTTTAATATTTATTGTAATTTTCTGCTGAATTAACTTGCAAACTGTCTTTAAAATCTCAGGATGATATGATGACTCTATCTCTCTATTTATCTTCTATCTATCTATCATCTATCTATCTATATCTATCTATCTATCATCTATCTATCTATATCTATCTATCATCTATCTATCTATCTATAGATATATCTATCTATCTATCATCTATCTATCTCTTGCAAACATTTAAGTTTAATCTGGTTCTCATTGCCAGTTTGAAATATTATTGACTCTTTTTCTGAAAAATGGTGCAGATACTGAGATGGGAAAGCAACAAGAGAAATGTAATTTTTTTTTTTTTTTTTTTTTTTTAGGCTTTGTTAGCAGTATAAAGTCTCCTGTTAAAATCTTGCCTGGAGACAGTCTCAGTCACAGTACTTCAGGAACTACATAATTGCTGTCAAAGAAGTTTAGCCTATTTCAACCAAAACTAAGTCAGGCTTCAAAGTCATACTAATGGGGAAAAAAAAGTGGCAGAAGTTAGCTTATTCTCACTGGATAAGTGATGAATCCATAATGATCTAACCTCAGATTAAAACGTTGCACCTGAGTTGATGAACATTTATTCAAGCAACATCTTGCACATAAAGTTATAGATCCACACAAAAGAGAACACAACCTTGAAATGAGGACTTTAGTCAGTTTAAACAAAAATAAATAGTAAATTCTCCACTCCAAAACCCTGTGAATGGGAAGGGGAGATGTTGAGATGAGAGCTGTTAAGATAGGATTTATAGAGCAAATAGGGAGATTAAGGGAAGAATAACTTTTGGAAGCTGTAGCAGCAGTATTAAGGATAACTTTTTGGTTAATCCTTGGAGATTATAACTTGCATGCATCTGTCCACAACACCTGCCTAACTGGACAGTTACCTTTACTGAGGAGAGCCTACCTTATATGACAGTGAGCCCCCAAGCTTCCATGTAATCTTTTGTATCAAGAACATGCTTGCTAGTGTGTATTTATTGATGAATGGACTTAGCTTTAAATGTATCAAAAGACAATATTTAGCATTCATATGTGTGTGGAATTTCTAATAATACATACATTAAGATGCTTCATGAGGATCATTCTAATAAAATATTTGATTAGCTGTGTAAAAGTGCTATATTCTCCTGTATTGCTTCATTTGAACACACTACTGCCTTGTAAAATAGGCAAGGTAGATATTTTTCATTCTGTTACACAGAAGGGAAAAATATTGAGATTTGAGGTCTTAAATAACTACCCTAATTTACATAGCTAGTAAAGGGCTAATGAGTAGCTTTGTAATGGAAGAGAATGTAGACAACTGCACACTGGTTATCAGTCTCTAAGTAGTGGGTTTACTGCTGGAAATCTACAGGACACCTGGTCCTCATAAAACGATGAAGGAAGTCCTTAGAGAGCTGATTTTAGTATACAGATAAAACAAGCAATTTCAGGGTTCTATCTTCATTCATTCAGTCGTCATTTATTTACTTTCAATAGTACAGTAAATTATAGTGGAACTACCATCCAAGCCTAAAACTGGAATATTCCCAGTCACTTATTGTGCTCTTTCTGTATCTCACACCCTCATGTTCTCATCTTTCCTAAAAGTTACAACGACATTGAATTTTGTGTGATATATAAACGTATATATCATACATTTATATATATGCATATTTCAATTTGTATTTACCATACACACGTGCATATACACACATAAATCAAAACTGAGTACAATTTTATAAAAATAAAATTCATTTGCTTTTCTTTAGTTTGTTTTAAAATTTTATATTATTCCAAATTTTGCTACTACAATTTTTCACTTTTTGTTTAGTCACAGTTCATTTATTTTCACTGCTGTATAATATTCCATTGTGGGGATATGTCAAAATTTTTAGTTTTCCCATTGAAAGTATTTTAGTTATTCATTGTCTATTATGAATAGAAATGCTTTGAACATTTCTGGGAATAAATCTATGCACATAAGCTAAAATTCATCTTGAGTGTATACTTAGCTCTGGACTTGGCAAGTCACAAGTCATGTGAATATTCAACTTTATAAGACAATGCTAATTTATTTTCTGAAGCTGCTGTACTTATTTACACTTTGACCAACAATGTGTAGCACAGCACTTTGACACTGGATATTATCAGGCTTCTTAGCTCTTTCCAATCAAATGATTGTAGAAAGGTTTCTCATTATGTCCTTAATGTACATTTTCCTGGTTAATAGTGAGATTGATATCTAGTTATATGGTTATTAAATACATGTTCAAGTCTACTACTGTTGACATTTCCTTTATTGATATGTTGTAATCCTTTGTTGATTAAATGTGCTGCAATTATTTTTCTAGGTTTTTAGGTTACCCTTTCACATTTTTAAAGATGCCTTTTGATGAACTGAACTATTTAATTTTAATTTAGTCATTGTAGGTATGGTCCAGGCTTTGTGTTTGCTTAAGAGATCTTTCCATATCTTGAGGTGAGAAAGATATTCATCTATTATTTTTATAATTTCAAATTTTTATTTAGGTATTTAAAAGTTTAATACATCTGGATCTTGGTTTTGTGCATAACGTTAGCTAGAGATTTGATTTTTAACATAGGCATAATACATTTTTCATCTACATTTGTTGAACAACACATTCTTTCCTCAATAATTTGCTATGTTATCTCTTTATATATATAATTCTTACTATGAGTCTGCTTCTGAGTTCTCCATTCTATTCAATTGGTCAATGTTTCCTTCCCTGTGTAAACACCATATCATCATAATTACTGATACTTTGTCATATGTCTTTGCATCTTCCCCTCCTAAATGGGCTTTTTCAAAAATATCTTTGATCTTCCCAATTTGCAAGTCTGTACACATTTTCTAAAACATTATTTTACTGTGAAATACGACACACAGAAGAGTGCATAAAATATGAATGAGCAGCTGCATAAAACACTATAATGCTAACACTAAGAAATGGAACATGATCTTCTCCCCAGAAGTCCCTCATATATCTCATATCAATTACAATCTCTTTCTTTTCCTTGAATGTAAACAGTCTGCTATTTTCATTGATAATCACTTACCTGCTGTGCTTTATATTTGTATTATCTGAGGATGCACACCTTACCAATACAGATTAATTTTGATTGTTTTTAAGTACTGTATCAGTGGAAAAATACAGTAAGTATTATTTTCCATCTTGCTTCTTTTGAACAACTTTATGTTTTGAAAATTCATCCATGTTGTGACATACCTGTATTGTTCATTCATTTTTATTTCTAAATAGTATTCCACGGCATGAATATATACCACACAATTAATTTATCTTATGGAAATGTGAGTTGTTTCCAGTTCGAAACTATTAAGAATAAAAACAAAAATAAACAAATGGAACCCAATGAAACTTAAAATCATTTGCACAGCAAAGGAAACCATAAACAAGATGAAAAGACAACCCTCAGGATGGGAGAAAATATTTGCAAATGAATCAACGGGCAAAAGATTAATCTCCAAAATATATAAACAGCTCGTGCAGCTCAATATCAAAAAAACAAACAACCCAATCAAAAAATGGGTGGGAGACCTAAACAGACATTTCTCCAAAGAAGGCGTATGGATGGCCAAGAGACACATGAAAAGATGCTGGATATCACTAATTATTAGAGAAATGCAAATCAAAACCACAATAAGGTATCACCTCACACCAGTCAGAATGGCCATCATCAAAAAATCTACAAACAATCAATGCTGGAGAGGGTGTGGAGAAAAGGGAACCCTCTTGCACTGTTGGTGGGAATGTAAATTGATACAGCCACCATGGAGAACAGTATGGAGGTTCCTTAAAAAACTAAAAATAGAATTATCATATGACCCAGCATTCCCACTACTGGGCATATACCATGAGAAAACCATAATTCAAAAAGAGTCATGTACCACAATGTTCATTGCAGCACTGTTTACAATATCCAGGTCATGCAAGCAACCTAAACACCCATGAACAGATGAATGGATAAAGATGTGGTACATATATACAATGGAATATTACCCAACCATAAAAACGAAAGAAGTTGGGTCATTCGTAGAGACATGGATGGACCTAGAGACTGTCATACAGAGTGAAGTAAGTCAGAAAAATAAAAACAAATGTCATATATTAACCCAAATATGTGGAATCTGGAAAAATGGCACAGATGAACCTGTTTGCAAGGCAGAAATATAGACACAGACATAGAGAACAAACTTATGGATACCAAGGGGAGAAAGGGGAGGTGGGACGAATTGGGAGATTGCGATTAACATATATACACTAACATGTATAAAATAGATAACTAATGAGAACATGCTGTATAACACAGGGAACTCCACTTCACTGTACAGTAGAAACTAACACAACATTGTAAAACAACTATACCCCAATTAAAAAAAAAATAAAGAATTTCATCTCTATAGATTATTGTAAATATCTTCTTGGATACACACACATATTTCTCTAAAGTAATGCCGAAACTGAAATTTTTGGGTCATAAGGGATACGTAACTCAAAGTTTAATAGATAAATGCTGTATTGAAGACCAATTTGAACATCCGTATGAAGTATATGAAAGTTCTTTCTACAGTATATTTTCACCAACATCTGATAGTCAACTTTTTGTTTTGTTTTTGTTAATGTTTTGCTATTCTAGTGGATGGGTAGTGGTAGATCATGATTTAAATTTGCATTTTTATGATTGCTAATAATATTGAGTTATTTCTGTATGATTATACGATTGGTCATATATTATTCCCATTGTAAATGTCCACTTTTTATCCTATTTGATTTCTCTTTAGCTTATTGAGTTTAAAATTTTTTAATGTTTTAGATATCATTTTTCTGGTTAAATTTATAGTAAATATCTTCTTTAACTGTACTGTTTGCCTTTCTTTTTTTTTTTTTTTTTTGACTCTCTTAATGGTGGTCTCTTTCTCCCACCTCTGCCTGCTGTCCTTCCTTTTATTAAACAAACAGGAGCTCTAAATATATAGTCAAATTCATTAATATTTTTCCTTTGTGATTGGTGCAGTTTTGTATGATTTATATAATCTTTCCCTATCCCAAAACATGAAGAGATTTTTCTGTATTACACTCTAAAGTTGTACATAGTTTTTATATTATATATGTTGTGCTTTTTTATAATAGGATGTGTAATCTACATGGAATTGATTTTGGGGGTAAGGTGTAAGGTTGTGGTCAATATTCTTTACTGTTCCTGACTCTGGATACCAATTTGTTCCCAAATGTTGACTGAAAAAACTGCTTTCTCTCTGTTATTCTGAAATGTCATCTTTCCCTCAAATAAGTGTCAAAGTTGGTGTGGTTCTATTTGTATCTTATGTCTTTTGTTTGTGTGTATATGTTTACCCTTGTGCAATAATCTACTAGCTGAATTATTTCAACTAGTAGATTGAAATAATCTACCAGAGGACAGATTTTAAAAGTCATCTTACCATGTTTTTTTTTTATCTTCTAGAGCACCTCAGCTACTAGCTCTTTGCATTTCCATATAATATTTTAAATGACTTGTCAATTTTACACATACACACACATACACCTATATATGACTAATAGATTTTCATTACAACTGCATTAAAACTATGAACATCTGGGGGAAATATGAATCTCTACATTGTTTATTCTTTTACACCATTAATATAGTATTTTATTAATTATTCCCAGTATTTTTGATAGTCTCCTATGTAGTGATATTTGAATCGCTTTATAGCAATTTAACTTTACATATAAATATTCTAAAGATTTATTCCTAGACATTTTTAATTTGAAAAGCTATTGTAAATGATATTTTTTAAATTTTATATTTGGTTTGTGTCACAAATTTATAAACAAAGGAGATTTTTTGGAATAATGAATTCATGTTCATAGTTTAATTAATATATCCTCCATTGACTTTGATTAGGATTATGTTAAATCTTTATAGCAAAGAGGTGTGAATAGGTAACTTTTTGATGTTAAGACTTTCTATTCATGAACATGAGCTATGCTCTCTATCTCTATACATTAGTTCATTCAAGTGACTTTTGATATAATTTTTACATGTATCTTACATAGTTTGTATAGATTTTGGTCCAAAAATATTATACTTTTGTAAATGTTGAAATTAATCTCTTTTTACAAATTGCATTCTTCATTTTTTTATGGATGGAGTATGGATATGTGATTGACTTTTGTATGTTAAGCTTAAATCCATGCAGATTTATAGACTTATGGTCAAGATATATATAAAATATCCTTGTATTTCTAAGCTAGGTCAAATATGTTTTTTTATTCTCTGTTGAGTTTGAGCTGCCTGTATTTTTAGTTTTTATTTATTTATTTTTGCCTCAATCTTAAATGTGAAGAAATAGGACCTTAAATTTGTCCTTCTTATACTATTCCTCATTGAATGGGTATTAAAATATATTACTCACATAAAATGAACTGGAAAACACTCCATCTTTTTCTCTTCTCAAATAATTTTTATGTTTATTTTTTCAAACTCATTTATTAATTTATCTGTTCTACATGGGATAATTTTTACAACTTCTCCAATTTCTGAGGTTACTTGTGATTTCCATTTCTTCTTGAGTTGGTCTTAGCAAGATATAAGCATTCCATTTTACTGGCAGAAAATTTGATATTATTCTCTCCTGTTTCTAAAATTATCTGTATTATCTGCTGTGACAGCCCCTTTTTATTCATAATACTTGGTTTTTTTGTTTGTTTGTTTTTTGGGGTTTTTTTTGTCTTTTTTTTGCTCAGTTGTGTTAGGGCATTGCCTATTTTACTAGACATTTCCAAAACCCATTTTTTTGACTATGGATTCTTTGTTTCTTACTTGATTTTGCTTTTATTTTTATTTTCTTCTTTGTACTAATTATTCTATTGTTACTTTTCTAACTTTTTAAACTGAAAAATCAATTTGTATTTTTCCCCTCTCTCTTTTTTTTTTTTTACCTTTTTGTTTTATATCGGAGTATAATTGATTGACAATGATGTGACAGTTTCAGGTGTACAGCAAAGTGATTCAGTTATACATATACATGTATCTATTCTTTTTCAAATTCTTTTCCCTGTGCTATACAGTAGGTCCTTTTTCCCCCTCTTATTTTCTCATGTAAACATTTAAGACTGAAAATTGCTCTCAGGTACACCTTTAGCTATACCCTTTCAGTTTTGATATGTACTTAATTTCCACATATTAAAATAAAAGTTCCATTGATTTCTTTCTTGGACCCATGCATTATTTATTAACGTCATTTCCAAGTTACAAAGATAGATAGATAGATAGATAGATATTTTTTAAATGTTTTATTTAAATTAATTGCATTGAGGTCAGAGAAAATTCTTTAAAATTTCTTGAGAATTACTTTATATCCTAGTTCGTAGTCAATGTAAGTAAATGTTCAATGTTCCTGTATCTGTCAGCTTTTGTTATGATAACAAATATTCCTCTTTTCTGTGGCTTTCCACAGCAACAGCAAAACCTTTTTCTCTTAACTCACATTACACGAGAGCTGAGCATCAGCTCCAATTGCGTTCAATTCAGCTGGGCTCCTCTGAGCTCCATGTGTCTTCTCTTTCCAGTACCTGTGGTGAAGGAGGAGCACCTGCTTGGGACATACTGTCTTCATGGCAAATAATAGAAATATTTGACACTAAACCATACCACACAAGCAAATTATTGCTCCTTCTCAGTTGTATTGTACCTGATTTGCTCACACTCTCTTGGACAGAACAAGTCATTGACTAGTCCTGACATTGAGGCAGGTGTACACATTCAGTCTATCTGAAGACATGACACAGTTGGGAATAATGATACTCTAACAGGTAAGGGATCATATAATTGGAAATAATGGTAAAATCTGCCATAATGTTTGAAAAGAGTGTCTGTTCTAGCTTTTCTTTGCAGAATTGATATATGCCCATTAGACCATGCTTTCTCATTGTATTGTTAAATCTCTGTGCATTATTGATCTGTCTGCTTGATGTAGAAATAACTGAGAGAAGTTTACCAGGAAGGTAAAATGCATATACTTGTTAAAATAACCTCACATGTATGAAACAAAAATTACTAGACCTATTGAAGAATTACATAAATCCAGCATCACAATGGGACATTGTGAAACACTTTATCTCTGGCTAAAAAGGAAAATCTTGTCTGTTCAATTGCTTGTTTGAACAGTTTATTTTTGTGTAAATTTCTGCAAGTAGGTTTTTGCTTTTCTTAAGACAAAATAATGGAAGAATAAAGAGAATATGTATTTCTGAACCTACTTCTATATAGTTTAGTTCTCCAGACTATTTTTGGTGAAGTGATTTGAAAGAGAAAAGACAAGTTACTTAAGTTCCAAAAAGATTTAAGTTTTTACATTTAGAAGGGATTAATGAGTCTTAGATTGTTAAAGTAGATTTTAATTTACATTATTATTTTGTCACTTGTGGTTCAGTTACATACAAATATGTAGAGTCTCTTCCAAAGGCCAAAATTCAATTAATGTATGTGAGCCAAAAGTAAATATAAGGGAGTTAAGAGAGACTTAGCTTTTGCCTGTGATAAGACTCAAAGTTCAGGTTATATGAGTGATAAGCTTGAATGTCAAGTAAAAGATGACCTGTAAATTGACAAAAAAAAAAATAGTTGATTGGAAAGATTGGTGTTTCCTACACAAATTACATCAATAGATGGTTTCTAGTTAAAGGAAAAAATGCTACTGTTAGTAACAGCTGAAATGTATATAGCAAGGCAATGCTATCCCAAAATATTTTTTAAAAAATATTAGGAATTCTGTGTGTGAATGTGTATGTATGTATGTTTATAGTTTTGTCAATTTAGATAAACTATTCTGTGGTCCAATTGTAATTTTTTATAAATACCCATCATAATTTTTCAGCCAGATTCTCCAAAATGTTTTAATTTTGATAGATTTTGTTAAAATGTGCAGTTTCAGCATTTGGAAGACGGCAAGTCATAGACAAAGATGAGACTTTGCCTTTCTCCAATGAACTTTACAGTTTCTCTGTTGATAAGGTTCAAGTTAGACCAGGAAAGAAGTAATTCCTTGAGTCCTTTATAAACCATGGCATACCACCTTGAACAATGTGGAAAAATAATGGGTTTCAATTTACAGAAAATTTCAGTCCATATACTGTCTCCCCAGGCATGAACACAGGAGCTTCCTTGTATCAATCAGAATATTTTGCACTCAGTCACATCCTGAACTATACAAGACAAATGATTTCAAACAAGTCCACTACACTGTTCTTTAATTCATTCTGGGTATTGCCTAGATATTGTCTTCCCACAAATTATCTATTGACAATAAAACTATGCTTAGCCTCCCAGTTATTCTACTTAACCAAGAGTATTTTTATTCATTCATTCATTCAGTAAATTGTACTGTGAACATCTAATGCCTGCCAGGGACTATGTTGGGCACTTGAGATACATCCTGTGACACAAGGTGAGAAACAGTCACCATACCTGTTCTTGTGGAGATCTTTGAGTATGTTTTATCTCCTTTGAGAGTTTAGGGGGAAGAGTTAATTCCATCCTAAATTCCACTGCATGCTATACTACAATGCAAGACTTTGTAAAGAAACACCTGATGGCTGAGGGCTAGTGTTTCTATTTGACTTCCTCTATCAAAAAGGGATGATCCATGGAAAAATTGGAGGGATTTTGGACACTGGCCAAAGGTTGCTTCACTCGATTGTACTAGCACTGTTTTCTTTTTATTCTTACCTCAGAATTCAACAGCTCTTGCAGGAGTCAGTTAGTCATTAGCCTTATCCCAATCCATCTTTCACTGGTTCCTGGTACAGAACTTCATGACATGCCACTTCATGACATCATTCCTCACATAAAGAACTTACAGTTGCCACCTCTGCCATTGTTTCTCAACTTAAATTCAAGACCCTTTCACCTGTCCTTCCCCCAATTTCTTCTAACCAGGCAGTTTGTCACTCAACAATGTCATCACTTTGCTACAGCCAGCTAAAGCTCTTCTCACGCCCTTGCATCATCCCATGAACTTTTGACTTTCTATGAGCTCACTTCAATTCCAACAGAGCAAGTTTCTTTTTTTTTTTTTGGACCAAATGAATCTCAGAAAACATACAGTGCAATATCTCACTCTGTGGTCTTGGGAAAGCATAGGGCTTTTTTCTAGACTGGCCTTTCCTTCAAATCCAAACTGTTTTCCATGAAGAGAGATTCTGTTTTCAAAATCTGTTTGAACCAGTTTAGTTCTCCTCAGTTTGAAACTGAGATTTATATGGGAGTTGGGTATGAATGGTAGACCTGAGCTTAAAAAGTAGAGATTTTTCCATAATTCAAAAAGGGACATGTATGACAATGTTCATTGCAGCACTATTTACAATAGCCAGGACATGGAACCAACTAAAATGTCCACCAACAGATGAAAGGATAAAGAAGATGTGGCACATATATGCAATGGACTATTACTCAGCCATAAAAAGAAATGAAATTGAGCTATTTGTAGCGAGGTGGATGGACGTAGCGTCTGTCATACAGAGTGAAGTAAGTCAGAAAGAGAAAAACAAATACCGTATGCTAACACATGTATATGGAATCTAAAAAAAAAAAAAAAAAATAGTGGTACTGATGAACCTAGGTGCAGGGCAGGAATAAAGAGATAGACATAGAAGGGCTTCCCTGGTGGCGCAGTGGTTGAGAGTCCACCTGCTGATGCAGGGGACACGGGTTCGTGCCCCGGTCCGGGAAGATCCCACATGCCGCGGAGCGGCTGGGCCCGTGAGCCATGGACGCTGAGCCTGCGCGTCCGGAGCCTGTTGCTCCGCAATGGGAGAGGCCACAACAGTGAGAGGCCCAAACACCGCAAACAAACAAACAACAACAAAAAAAAAGAGATAGACATAGAAAATGGACTTGAGGACATGGGGTGAGAGGGCGAAGCTGGGGCGAAGTGAGAGTGGCATCGACATACATACACTACTGAATGTAAAATAGTTGGCTGGTGGGAAACAGCAGCGTAGCACAGGGAGATGCGTTCTGTGCTTTGCGATAACCTAGAGGGGTGGGATAGGGAGGATGGGAGGGAGGCTCAAGAGGGAGGGGATAGGGGGACACGTGTATGCCTATGTTTGATTAGCTTTGTTGTGCAACAGAAGTAATTACACTCCAATAAAGATCTATTAAAAAATAAAAATAAAGAAATAAATAAAAAGTAGAGGTTTTCATAAGCACTGGATCAATAGAAAATGCATTTACGAAGGTTTGGATTTGTTTTCAAAAGCTGAGAAAGGTGAAAGCCCTGATTTATGAGCTAAGGATGAAGGGTGAATTATGGGCAGTAGGAAAGACAATGTGAGGCACTTTTTTTTTTTTTTTTTTTTCAAGATGCCTCATCTCTAAAACCAGAGCAAAGAGAAGCTTGTTCAGATCAAAATGAAGAGTTGCACTTGAGTTCAAAGAATGAAGTTCTCTCATACCCTTTCTAAATGTGTTACACAATATTTTGATTTTTAATGTGAGATTACAACCATGGATAGTGTGAATTACGGTGCTCAAGAGTGATATATAAATTACAGTTAGTTTCATTAAAATTGAAATAAACCCTTGTGTTTTATTGAAATTATTGAATTCAGCTGTTACATTATTGAAATGAGAGAGGATTTTACAAATAGAGATATCACTGCCAACACCTTATAAAAATCAATTAAGGAAAAGTTTTCCTTGCAGAAGTGATAATAATATTTAATAATAGAAATCCTTGCTTTTGAGAGTCTTAACAAGCATAGATAAACAATTATTGTGCCAACAAAAGACCCTGCATTAAATCAATTAATGGTAAGCTTACTCTGATTTTTTGGATATACACTTGCTATGAAAATATTAAGGATATGTATCCAGCAAAACCAACAATAATTCATTAGTTTTCACATTTCTGAATCAAAATGGAAAAGAAGAGCGTCCTCGATATTCAGGATTTTAGGATCTGATTATGCCAGAAAGAAGGTAGAATTAAGGAAAGCCCTTCCAAATTCTGTTTCTGGCAAAACTTTATTGGATTTGTTGAAGGAAAAAGAGGAGACTTCTCATTAGGTGAGGAAGAAGCAAAAAAACTCTTTTCAATGTACATTATTCTAGTCTACAGGAAACGCCTATGATGTAGTCCATCTAATCAGTAGAAGCACATGTATACTGTATAATCAATATTTATCCAGAGTGGAACAATATGGTTCTGGGAACCAACCACCCATCAGTCTCTGGTCTAGTTCTTAACAAAACTATCAAGTGAACCCCCCTCCAACTAGTACCTCCCCCATTTCCCCATTTATGATAGGTCATCCCAGTTTAACATGAAGTTGACCATAAAGATGATGGACTGTTGATGTGCTGCTTCAAAAAGCATGTGGCATTTGTAGGAGGGAGGCAGTGTTTTCTCAGATTACAGGTGGAGTGTATACTCTGTCCCTGCCAGGGTTATTAATATTTTTTTTTTCTGATTACAATTTCTAGAGAAGAGTACCAAAATATTTTTCTATACTATTGACACTGTGGTTAAATGTGATTCATCTAAGAGGAGAAAGGACACAGTCTTGGGCATCAGAACACCAGCAAGCAAGGTACTATAAGAGGCAGGAAGAATGCAGGATTTGAAGAGCTTGGTTCTGACTTATATTGGTTATATAACCTCCAGAGACAGTTACTTCTTAGACCTCAGTTTTCTCATCTTTACAGTCAGGAAAATGAGAATCACTGTGCTTTAAATTCTTGAGAGTTCCTGTGAATCTGTGGATACAACTTGTATGTATGTTTAATTCTTTCTTTCAAGTTGTCAGAGTATCCCAAAATGGAAATGTTTTTCTGTGGCCCTAGTTGTTTCCTGATTTACTGCCAAGCAACTGGACTACATCCATGATAGCTTCACATCTCTTCCCCAAACCCTGGTTATTCTTGCCGTGGTCTCTGATTCACAAGGCTGCCTTTCCTTTCTCTCTGTTTCTTCTACTTCATTCTCCTCACTCTCCTGCTTGGTCTCTATTTCTGTTTTATTGAGTCCTATTGTTTTCTATTTAACAATATTTCCCTATAAAACATAGCAACACAATTTAAACACTTAAAAAGAATGAAGACAATATCTTGGCCTCACATAGAATTATTTAGTTCAAAACTTGGAATCTTCATTCCCTCTTCTTGGTTTCTGGATTCCCTTTCTTTGCAAATCGACATCTCGGTATTCTGGGGACTGAATTTTTGACTGGTGTTCAGCTGTTGACTTACAACAACTATGAAATATTTCTCCCACCCTGTGTTCTTCTACAGGAGTTAAGTGACATCTGTTTGGCATCTCTTTCAATCTGGTTTAGTTGAGGTAACCATCTTCCCTGATTATATTTAAGGAAAGGAGAGATGAGACTGAAACAAGCTAAAAACTGTAAGAGTACTAAATTCTGTGTCTACACTAATTGCATAAATGTAATATAAGTCTCTTTGAATCAGAGAAGTTTGCAGTAGCAATGAGACCTACCTCATACAGAAATGAAGACCTGTTCAAAAGCCAGGGTCCTTCACAGAATAGCTCTTATGTTTGTCTGAAATGACCAACTCCCAATTCAAAACATTGTCTATTTGATGTCCCTCTCTTATCAAAATTGTACACTCTTTTCAATAAATAACTTATTACCTTTTCCATGGCATTTGAATGCCCAGAGTCCTGGCAAAAATACTTCAGGGAATCCAAAGTCCATATCAATATATCCCAATGGTGACTGTTACTTTTCCAAAGCAAATAAGATCTCAGAATTTGGAATTATCATAAGATTGCATTAAAACTGAAAAGTATGCAGATACAACATATGAACAACATCCAATTTTGTAAACTCTACATAAAGCCCAACTTGACAGTTGAATACATGTGCTAAGTGTTATACTGAATATTGAGAATTATTCTTGTAATGCACTATTGGTTTCAAGGTTTATTTTTCTCTGAGTATTTCAGATCATAGTTATGTAAGCAAGGGCAATACTCTTACTGGCTGATCAGCCAGCACCTGGATGGTATTAATCAGTCTATAAAAATCAGTGCTGAGACATGCACATGCATAAATCACATTTGATCAAACATAACAATTAGTACTAAGCCACGTGGCTGAAGACTTAAAAGAAAAAGTATGAACTATAAAATTTGGGTAGCCAGATCAGAAGAAACTGAATACTCTTATACTTGTAATTTTTTTTTTCTTAAATTTATTGTTTATTGCTGGGAGTGGAACCTACTTTAGAGCACAAATTTTTAAAAAATAGACTCACAACATTTTTTAATCTTTACAAAATACTTTGTATATGTATATTTAGTGATATTCAAAAAGGGTTTTAAGAGCAGAATCTTGTTCTAAAGAGAGTGTAATGCAGAAGACCATTCTAATTTACAAGTACAAGCTGGCGATACTATGGTGGAGATGAGCCAGTTCAGACAAAGATATAGATATTAACACGTACTCTCCAAGACTCGAAGAGGCCTCAGGGACCCCTTCTTTTGGAGAATAATCAGGACTCTGTCCAGAGTGATTTTCTGACCATTGCATTTGAATTTTTTGATCTTAAAAACTATCCCAAGATCAAAAGTTATGTTAGAGAGAGCAAAGCCAGAGTGACATGGGTATTTGCCCACGTTCTTTGGCCAGCAATACTGAGTTTTCCAAATCCTAAATATTTGCCCTTTTTTATGACACTACCTTTGGCTACAGGAGAAAATAGTAGCTACATGCTAATTAAATAGAGATCACTATAGAAAAGAGGTTAGTATAGATGATTGTTGAACAGTCAAATATAATTAATTTGGTATAATGTTTAGAGAAGCACCTACGAATGGTTTTGGACCTGGAAAATGCTGACAATCAAGGTCATACAAGCAGCCCTATAAAAAAGTAGCCTTCTCTGGATTATTTCAAGTGGGGAAAGGTGATTTTCTGAGTTGAAAGATGTCAGAGTATGAATAAATATAAAATTTCTCTAACTTAAGAGTCTGATCGCTAAGAGCATTGGTCAATTTCATTGGTTTTATGTTTATTGTGAACTTTTCTGCTTGTCACTGGTGAAGCTACCCTTTATTGAGTAGCTATATGACCATATAACTTCCAGTTAATGAGCATTTTAAGGCCATTAATTTGTGGGAAGAAAAAATCAGTATTTTTAATAGTTCACACTTATATGGAAAATTCAATATAAGGGGAGGGTTAAAAGACTTTATTTCAGTGTCTTTTTTTTTTTTTTTTTTTGCTGTCTGCCGGCCTCTCACTGTTGTGGCCTCTCCCGTTGCGGAGCACAGGCTCCAGACGCGCAGGCTCAGCGGCCATGGCTCACTGGCCCAGCCGCTCCGCGGCATGTGGGATCTTCCCGGACCGGGGCACGAGCCCGGGTCCCCTGCATCGGCAGACGGATTCTCAACCACTGCGCCACCAGGGAAGCCCCAGTGTCTTTTTTGTTTTTTAATCGGTGTAGAGTTTTGATTAAGAAGATAAAGAGAAAAAAAATCAACCTTCCTGAAAGCTAGATAACCTAAAGGCTTCATTATATGTTTTAGGGACCTTAACATCTTATTTAGAAGAAAAGGAAAAGTGAATATAGAGCTCTGGACCCTTCAGTTTTTGTCTCACAATGCTTATAACAGCACTCACATGTGTTGTTATAAGTGAAACTAGCCAGAATATTTAAGATTATGTCAACTCCTTAGTTGTAAAGTACTTGCTAAGGATCAAATAATTATATTTAAGTTTCTTCATTTGGCAAAATTATGTTAGTAAAAAATTTATTCAGTGGGTTAGAAAAAATTAAATTATTTAACACATATTAATAAAAACCCAGTTGTGCACCAGACACTTTGCCCATAGCTTGGAGACCAAGAAATTCCTCCAAGGTCCACTAGGATAGGGACAAACACCCCAAAATAATACACATGAATACTTATGACTAAATTAAAAGAAATAATTGTGTGTCTTCCCCTTTGTTTTTCTTTCTATCTTACTTCAAGCAGAAGAGGCAGGTGACCCCTAGATCCTTGGAAGGGAACCAAGTCTTCCCCTGATAGCCATATTCTCAGCAAGTGCCCCAAGTAGTGGTAGTACCTGAACAGGGAATACCTATATGGCAGATGTAAAAAGACTGGACCTTATTTTCCCCAAATTTCTCCATGCCCTTAGCATGGTGCAGAAGAGGCTGGGAAGAGGGCTGTCACATAATGTGAGGAATCTTCCTAATGCTCTGTGCTATGTTGCATCCCAGGAATTTTCCAGAGCTCTTGGGACAAAAAGCTTCTAAAATGACAGTGCTTGAATTTCTTATCATCCTAAGAGAATGAATATTTAAGGTCAAAATTAAATTGCTATAAAGAAAAGCAAATGTGGTATATTTTTTATTCCTGAAACTTGGATGCAGAGCTATAAAACAGAAAAATTGCTTTTATTGGAAACTCTATGGAAAATAAAAATAAGCAAATGTGTCAGCAAAGGAAGTTTCTCTGTGGAGGTGATGATTAACCTGAGAATTAGATGCAAGAAGAGTTATATGGAGAAAATTGTTCAGGCAACTATTAGATTTAAGGGGCTAAACTCATCACTTCTCCACCAATAAGGTGCCCTGTGGTCCCATGAGTGATGTGATGGCATTACTTGCCAGTGTGTTGCCATTTTTAAAAGATAAAGACATATTTCTGTGCTGGACATACAGGACCCTTGAGGACTTGCCCCATCCTATCCTTCCATGCTCATGTATGGATGCTCTTCACTCACACTCTACATCTCATCTACACCGAAATGATGGCAGAAAAGATTCCCAGACAAGCAACACTCTTTCCCTTTTCCACACCTTTGCAAGCTAAGATTCTCTTTGCCTCAGATGCCTCATCAAATTCCTATCCATTCCCAACACTGAATAAAATATCCACTCTCCCTCAAATGGTGACCTTGAACTTCCCAAGGTAAACTGAGCTCTCAGCTACCCTACTGTGACATGGACTGCATTGCTTACCCGTTTATTCTGTCACATTGACTGTAGATATCTGTGTTCTCTGACAGAAGGGATATCTTTGTATTGACAGAATTTAAGCCAGAACCTGGCACTTTTCTGAAAATGATTGCATTTAATTGAAACCGTTCTTACGAAAGCCAGAGACAGTGTTTACCACCTACAAATTACCTAGACACTGCCCAGCTTCTTATGAATTGTCCAACCTTTGCATCAGTAAGAACCTGGTCCTGACCCCAGGATAGATACACCGCTTTCTCACTGTCCTGAAAACAAGAGATGCTCTCTCCTCTCACAGTCTAGGGCTGTGCATCTTCTGTTTGTCATGATTTTTGCATGGACACTTGCATCTTCTTCCTCTGCATGATCACACCAAACTTTCATTGGTCTGGCATTGTATGCAGTAGTTTACACCCAGCGGTGTGCTGGAACCTGCTCACACCAGCTCCCCAGAGCCATTTCTGCACATCTTGTCCCAAATCCACATTCACTGACTCCACGTGAGTAGCTTGAAATCTGCCATTGTGGAATTATTACACCATGGAAACTGGCAAATGCTATTAAGGACACAGAAGCTGAGATGAGAGAGAGAGAGAGCCCGCAAGAGAGAGAAAAAGAATGAGAGGGAGAGTTTTAAACTAAGGCTCACAAAGGTTAGAAAACTTGCTCAAGACCATGAAATGACAGAGCCAGAATTTAACCACAGGTGTGTTTATTACCTTAATGTCATGCAGACCTTCTCTCATCTCTCAACTAGATACCCTATACATTTCCTATTTCCCAGCCCCTTTAACTTTGAGTTGACAAACTGCCCAAACTTTAATAACGCTAATTTGCCAAAGGTATATGCAGAGTCAGGGCTGAAGCCCAAATGTTTTACTAAACAGATCAGAAGGTAGAAGGAATTATCAAGAAATATCGCTTTGGTGATCCTTTGCCCGTAACCTCTGACCAGATGGAGAGTCATCACTCGGTAATAATCAGATATGCTACCTGAAGCAACACTGCAGCAATGTGTCCTTAGCTCAGTATTTTGTCCTCCTTCCCCATGAAGCTGGATGGCCTCCAAGGGCTGGTAGATGCCAAAAAATGGGTGGGAGTTTCTTACCTCTAAATCTAGGATTTGCTTGATTATGAACCACACTTGGGGCATACAGGTATGTAGAAACATAAAGTGTTGTAGAGTATAAACTGAGTCTCATTCTTATATACCTTTTGACAAAAGAGAGTGCATGTATTTAATTGACTCTATTATACAATTCATTTATCTTGAAAATTGACCTGAAACAGTACCACTCTGGATGTGCCCTAAAGCCCCCATGGCATTCATCAGAGCAGAGTGGCAGGAGAACCTGAGTGCATGAAACCTTAAAGCTTCTAGCAGCTTCCCTTTTAAAGCCCACTAAACTCTGTTTGCTTCTAAATCAAGCCTTAAAACAATGACTTAAGGCAGGTGTCAGTGAAATGCTTTGCACTTTTAAATGTAAGAAGGTAGAGGCTCTGAGGTAAGTGGGCTTCTGATGCACTTATGAGTCAGTAAAATTAGCCAGGAAAACAGATGGATTTCCTCTGCTAACCCCAGCAGAAACCTCTTTATACCACGAGGAATGAGGATTTTATTGCAGCCACTCAGAGGGACAGATTTGCAAAAGCAAGACACAGATGCCATCTTCTAAGTTTCTGGTACTTTCCTCAAACATCAAATTTGAAAATTTCCCAAAGGTGTTCAAAGAAAAAAAAAAGAAAAAAGATAAACTTTTTCATCTGGGGAAGTTAAGTGGGTATCGTAATGCTAAAACATTAGCACCGTAATCTTTCTCTGGATGAACATGATTTAGTAAAGGTCCTTCCTTAACCAAGAGATAGTAAGAGAATTTCCTCTCATGCTGCTCCAGAAATTGAGATCCTGTCTCTCTACTTCTCCATGGGGACTTAGAAAGTATCTCCATGTATTTTAAATGAGAAAAAAATACAAATACTCTGCAAATCCTTCCTCATTTCACATCAATATCCACCCCTCCCATCATCCCGTGTTGACAGGACCAATTTGCTGAAGGAGGGTTTAACATGACAAACACCCTTTCATCAGCTTAAAAATTGAGGCAAGTCAATATTTACATCATGTCGCTGATCTGTAAAGTACATATGCTGTTTTCTGTCCTAATAAATAGCTGTCACTCTTGCCTGAATCAGAGCTTAGCTGAGAGTGGGTTTGCATGCTCAGTGGCCCCTGCGTTACGGGAACAATCTAATATTTCAGGTCTCTCCTGTAGCAGCAGGTCGATTTCTTTCTCTCGCTCCTTCATATTGGTTTCCAATGACAGACCTTATAAAACCTTTTAGGTCTGCTTAAAGAAAAAAATCCATAAGCATGCTGGGTTTATCTTTCACCAGAAATGCATGAAATCTAATACTTGATGAGCGAGGATAAGCAGGATATGTGTTATCTATTTTGAAATGCAATGTTCAGGACATATTTTTAGCCTAAAACACTGGATGAACTTACCATATTTCTAGTGCTTACCAGTGAAAAGGAATCATACTAAATTGGGAAAATGAAATGCTTTCATCCTTTCCCAGAGAGTTCATGACACTTGCACACTTGTCCACAATCCTTCTTCCATCCATAAATGCTATCACTAGCTCTTGGATAAGTTTAAGTGGGGTTTACTCAGGGCACAGTTATCCCAGTGGACCCACACTGATCACAGAGGAATCTCAAGATGTTTTTTTATTTTTTAATTTTTCTTTGGTTGCTATTGTTGTTGGTTCAGGAACACAGAGGAGTCAAGAACAGAAATGAGTACTCTTTTTGGACCATTTGCTTCTCAGACTGCAGAAGGCCGACCTCAGAAGAGCTTGGTAAGTACATTAAAAAAAATAAGCAAATGGGACATAAAGAGAGATAATTTGAGAAAATACAGATGTTCTGAAATACTTGAAGGGATGTTTATTTTTAAAATGTTTATTAAGAAATCTGGGATTAAGAATAAATGAGGGTAAGAATTCTATCCCCGAATTCACACAGCATCTCTGAAGGCAAAATAAGAAAGTGCAACACCAAAGCAGATGTTCCTTTCCTGTATTTCGTTGCCTCCCTCAGGCTATGCCGTAAAGATGTGAACTATGAACACTCAATGGACATGATCCTTCAGAGGCTGGAGGGGAATTTGGCCACAATGCCGTAGATGGAGATGTGACCCCTGCCCCAAGCTCTGTGTGTGTTGGGGGGTGGGGGTGGGGGGGGAAGAGCCAGACCAGGTTCCAGCTTGAATTCTTCTACTTCAAAAATTTGATGATGTCTTGCTTCTAAGATGTCACCTTAATTCACTGACAAAACACAATCATATAATTTACCTGGGCTATTTGGCTCAAAGATGTTTAAATCTCATTTTATAATTATTAAGGCCAGATAAGTGCAAGCTTTTTAGAATTGACGGGTACAAATAAAACAGGACTAAATAGAGTATAAGAAATAGCCAGCCCTTGATATCCTCTGAAATCCATCTCTGAGCTCAGTACCCCAAGCTGAAGAACAACCAGGGAACATTTCCATGTGCATTGTGACTCAGCTCTTGCTATGGATTTAATGTCAGCAGGTATTTTTGAGTTACAAATGACACTGAAAGTCACTTCTTATGCCTTATCAGTAACAGTGACCAAACAACCAAGGTGAAAAGAAAAATTCTACAAATAGATTCGCAGAAGTTAAATCCTCAAATGTAAGTGGGAAAATGTCCAAACTGTCAATTATAAAGGCCACACTAGTATTTACATAGATACATAGTCAATAATTAATTAGGCTATTGATTGATTACCAACCAGGTCAATTTCAGTCCTTGACCCCATATTTTTCTAGGTATTTTCTCTTGTAAAATAGGAAAATGTTTGTTTTGTTTTTTTCTCTCCATGATCCCAGGATGCTAGTGAGATTTTTTTTAAAAAGATCTTTCCACTGTTAATGGCTGCTTTGTTTTGTTTTATCTTGGCACAGTGTATTAGCCATTATGTGATGAGTTTTTATTATTATAGTTTCTAAAATATGAGAGGAAATGAGGTAAATGATTAATGGCAGAGTAACTTAAATCAAGATGGAATTATAGGGAGCCATTGAAAAATAGATGGGAAATACAGCTTCCCAAATGGAATTTGGTCCAGCTCCAAGGGTAACAGTCTTATCAAAGGTGCCACACGGTTTTATTCATGATCCCAAGCAGAGGGGGATCTCGGTATTCAATCTTAGCAACTGCACAACACCTTGCAGCAACAGGAAGCTTCTCAGCCCTGGCACGTGATCCATCCTGTCTCAGAGGGAAGCTCTCTTTGCTCCAGGGCTAGCATCATTTTTATATATCAACTACTCTTTATTTATAAAGCTGGAGTTCAGCTTACTTCTACTTTGGAGATCTTCTTAGAGGTCAGCTATATACGCTTCAAATGAGGATAGTTTTGTTTGGCTTTTTAAGGTTGCATAATAAAGGGTTTGGTGGATTGATGCTGGTCACAGGACCAGAAGATCTAAATTCTCATTCTGTTCTGGGATCACATTTACAGCATGAACGTAGGCTATTTCTTCGTTTAACATGCAACCCACTCTGCACTCAGGGTTTATTGCATTGTTATGAAGAGAAGTTTGAAAATGTGCATGATTGATTCCAGATGAAAGAGAGTTAACCCAATCAACTAGATAGATAGAGCTCATAGCTTATTGTCTCACATTCTTAAATATCAGAAATTTAAAAAACACTAAACAGTTGCATTATTTCACTTCCAAGAGTACAAGTGAATATTGTCTTCTATGCCACTTGGTAGCCTAACCCATTCCAGCTAACAGAGAGCCAATATATAAATACCTTATTTTTTCCTCCAGTGCTCACTGACCCTATTGCCACCATATAACAATAATGAATACCATCATTTTTAACTAAAGGCACTAGTAATTAAGGGAACAATTGTTTGATGTCCTATACACACACATTTCCTTGAATCCTCTGAAGAATAATATGAGGTAGATTTTATTATTGTCACCATTTTTACAAATGTTGAAACTGAAGTCCCGGGTTAGTGCCTTGTCCAAGTGGCTCACCTGGGACTTGAATCCCACATTTTATTTGAAGTTATATTGCTTTCAGGAAAAGGTTTTGGGGGTTCTCACTAAAAATACATTTCTGAAAGCCTCACAAGTCCCTTTAGCTAAGAAGTCCCAAAGCAGCTCAAAGAATTTTGCAAGAACTAAGCTGCTGATTCTGTTACCTCAGCTTGCCACCAAGATGAAATCTTGCAGAGGAAAAGCTAAAGATAGAATAGTATTTTTCTACCCTACCCTTCTTGCCTACCTACTCCCCACTCCACTTGTTCATACTGATCTTTAAGCAGCAAAACAAATGGGATCAAGCTGGATGTTCTTTCCTAAGAGAAATTCTTCAGGCCAGAGAGAAAGATAACATAGATGAACCGCGTGCCCTGGAGGCAAGTTCAATAGAGAGGAGAGATTAAGTTAAAGCCTAACAAAGACATAAACACGTTTGCCAAGCAACATACACAGATAAACAAGGAGGCATAGAAAGAACCAAATGATAGACTAGCTTCTCTAGAATTAAACTAGAATGTTCTAATCATCTCTGTGAGAAGAGATTACATTTCCAATTAGCTTTTTTCATTTGTATATACTTTTAAAGAAATAACTTTGCAGCACTGAGTACCTTCTTATTGTACAAAAAGTTGTATATTCTTTTCATAGTCTGAACTCTCATCAGTTCATGGACAGTTTACACGATATCACCTTTTAGCCTCACTTCACTGTATATTGTCTGAATTTCTCAAAAGGGAAAACTCCAGCTCAGAATTAGATTGCCCTCTAGAGAAAGGCTGACTAGACTTAGCTGTGTGCATGCAGCCGATGACTTATTTTTTTCAATAAAACCCTTGGTGTCTCTCTAAAGACCCCAAGGAGCCACAGAGATCATTTTCAAAGTGAGCCATCGAGTTTGCCGTGCTGTTGCAACAGGGGAGCTCGACTTGTATGGTCGGAGAAGAAGGGAGAGGAGAGGAAGACGAGCTGACAGCTGTCACTCCACACCCCGTAAGGACACACTGTCTGGCCCTGAATATGAATCTCTGACAAAAAGGAAATTCAGCACTGGAGCGAGGACCCATAACTGCCATAACTCACTGCTTCCTGCATGTTTATAGAACGGTGTTATTGTACAGGTTGTTAAATTGATACCTTAATTACATGCATTGTGGCCAAGTTATGGCTATCATGAGAGGCATAAATTTGGTCTTTCTGACGTGCTCCCAATGACAGCATTTTGTTAGGAGAGTCTTGAATACAATTTTGATGTTAAAAAGAGGATCTGCAATACAAAGATTTACTTCGCCAGTAAATAAATACTACAACTGTTCTCCACCCTGCTGCTGATGGATGTGATTTTTAAAAAGGGTGAAGTATAATCAGATGGCAGATTCTGAAGGAAATATATGTTGCAGAATTTTTAAATGAGTATCTCTCTCTTGGCTAATTTAATAGCTCATTCGGATTTATAGTCAGTATAGCAAAGGTAGATTCAATTAGGACTTCTGAAAATCCAATTATATATATAAATTCTATCAAATAAGCAAGATGTTGGTCTTTGGAGTAAATGGTTCTCTTATTGTTTTTCTACCAAATACTTCTAACAACTGATTGGCTTGTGTTAAACCACAACTGATGTGTCTGACAGTTTTATTATTCTCAGCATCTACCATCAGTCTTACCTATCATAAATCTCCTCTGTCTGTATTGCAATTTTCAAGCTACTGTTCTTAAACACGCATACACACAGGACTGTAGGCAACTACTCTATGATATAAATAAAGTACATTTGATCTTCTCCTAGCATTAAGCTATTAAAAAATAAGTACAAGCACTTAAGGTGCATATCACTGTTAGTTTACCATTCCAAAATTATCTTAATCTCAGTGCTGCATTATATGAGAGCAAGAGCTTAAATGTGGAAGCCCAGAGAGAACTAGTAAAATTTCTTTAGGTAAGAAATATTTAGGACACTCTCATTAAGACCTACATGGAAATGTACTAAATATTTCTCTTCATAAACTAGTCCATATTATATCCTATCAGAACTGAAAACATAACAAGGTGTTCCTTACCTAAACTTTGAAGCTATTAAAATAGGTAACTAAAAATATTTTTGGAAGAATAAACCAGAAAATTATATTGGTCAGTCAAACTAAATGACAGGGACTGGGGTGGGGAAGAAACTTTTTTTTGCATACCCTGTTATACCTATAAAGTTTAATTCATGTGAATGCATCATCTGGCTATAAACTAAGCATTTTAAATTGTTATTGGCAACATTTACAATATTTTTAGACTTATAAACTCTATCTTGGTAGGGATGAGACATATTGAAGTTGTAATTATTCATTATATTTTAAAAGCTCATCTTTGGTTGCTATCTTAGCAGAAATATAGAAAGACTATTCTTCATTCGAAAAGAAACAGCATCCTCAATTAGTGGAGAGGATAGATATAATGTCCAACGTGATGGTCACCAACTATACATATGTATTTGTTGAACATTTGAAATGTGGCTAGTCTGAATTGAGATATACTGAAAGTAATAAAATATATACTGGATTTCGGGAATTCCCTGGCGGTCCAGTGGTTAGGACTCCATGCTTTCACTGCCGAGGTCCTGGATTCAATCCCTGGTCTGGGATGTAAGATCCGGCAAGCTGTGTGGCGTGACCAAAAGAAACAAAAGAAAAAAGTATAAATATACATATTTACTGGATTTCAAGGACTTAGTACAAAATAAAGAATGCAAAATATCATATTAATAATGTATTTATTAATTACATATTGAAATGATACTATTTTAATATATTAGATTAAATAATACATTACTAAAATTAATGTCATATGTTTCCTTTTACTTTTTAAAGTGTCTACTAGAATACTAAAAATTACACATATGGTTTCCATTCATGATTCTCTTTATTTTTCTAAAGTGCTGTTCTAGACAAATGGGTAGCAAATACAACCTACAGCCTGTTTTTGTAAATAAAGCTGTACTGGGACATAGCCACATCCATTTATTTACATACTGTAGATGACTGTGTTTGCACTGCAATGGCAGAGTCCAGTAGTTGAGACACATGGCCTGCAAAGCCTAGAATATTTATTATCTGGCTCTTTCCAGAAAATGTTTGTGGATCATGTAAACTATAAGCTTCTAAAGGTAACATTATATGTAAATAGTTTAGTGTGCATGCTTATTGTTTCTTAAATGGCTTGAAAAATGCAAAACATACAGAAAAGATATAATTGGGGTAAGACTGTTACATAATGAAAGTCCTCTTCAAAAATTACTTTTACTTTCTAATATTGCAGTGGGAATCTGATATAGATGAGCCACAAAATGTTGGATGGGTGAGTAAATATTCTATAACTTCCATTTCAAAGTTCTTTGAAGAATTAAGGTTAATGAAACATTAAAATATCATCTAAAAATATCATTCTGGCTATATTCCAAAGGACTATTTAACAAAGCGTTTCATAGAATACTAGTCCCAACCATTGTTAATAAGTTTTATTCAAACATATTACATGATTTTAAAAGTTTGTTTTTCAAGTTTGTTTAACAATGTTTAGTGAGTTTACTATAGTGTTTTTCAGAGCATTTACTGTCTTAATGTGTATTATAACTATCAAGGAAGATAAATTTGTACAGCTTATGTTCCAAAATCATTTGACAACAGAATCTTTTTTTTTTTTTTTGCAGTGACTGTCATGAGACATGTATATATACTACACAATGCTACCTATGATGGTCACTTTTATATGTCAACTTGGCTGGGCCACAGTGCCCAGATATTTGATCAAACATTATTCTGGATGTTTCTGTGAGGCAGGTATTTTGGGTGATATTAACATTTAAATCAGTAGACTTTTAATAAAGCAGACTGTTTTCTACAAGGCGGAAGGGGCTCATCCAGTCAGTCAAAGGCCTAATAGAATCAAGACTGACTGCCTCTGAGCAAGAAGGAATTCTGCCAACAAATGTCCTTCAGACATGAACTACAGTATTGGCTGTCCCCTGTGTCTTCAGCCTGACAGCCTACCCTGCAGATTTTGGACTTGCCAGCCTCCATAATTGCATGAACCAGTTTCTTAAAATTAATCTATCTCTATGTCTCTCTGGCTCTGCTTTTGCCTCTGTCTCTCTCCCTCCATATATATATATATATATACACATTTGTTGACCCAACCTACAAGTAACTGTTCACATCACAGTAGAGAAAGAAAATGCTCTCTTACACTAAGAAGATATATCTAGTTTCTCCAACCTCATATAAGAATGTCAATCTTATCTTGATTGCTATCCAGTACCTTTGAGGAAGGGAAGAATATTAAGATTTTTGAAAAAGAAAATGTCTAAAAGACATTCTATCTACTCAGAACTCCATATCTAAATAAATAAAGATCAATAACAGTGAAGAGTCTGAAGTTTTACCCTATTTTCAAACTAACAAGTTAATCTGTCTCAGTTTCATGGATGCAGGCAGAAGATATGAGACTCCAGGGTCAGAGAAAAAGGACTTTTTACTCAAAGCAATGGCAGTAGCCAGAGTCCCCACATTTTCTTCCACTGGTTCCCTGAGCTTCAATTCTCACAAAGGGACAAGAAAAGGAACAGGTGGCACTTGAAGTGGGTTGATAGAAGAGAGGAACTCAGAGCTTAAGGACCATAATCTTGTATAATGGGCATAAGCCTGCCCTCCCTTTGTTCTGAAAGGAGACACTATATCTTCCAGTACTCTTTGCTATATATTAAATATACTTCCTTGAGCAAATTGCTAGAATGAATTCATTCAATATCTTTGCTCACAAGATATGCTGAAATGGTGGATACTCATGGATTATTCATCTCAACAAAAAGCAAGTAAATAAATAAATAATTATATACATACCTATATAAAGCACATTTGATTTTATCCTCTTGTCAACTCAAAATAACAGAAAGATACCCAGAGAGCTCCACCTCAATGGCTTGGTTATTCTTCTGAAATATATTCACTAAGTTATATTGCAGTGTTATTTATTTTTACAATAGTTTGATCCAAGGACCGATCATCTAAAGATCACCTCTGCTTGCTCTATAAAGTTACTTCAAACATAATGTTAATTCTGTGTTTCAATGCCTCTTGTATAAGAACCCACTGATTAAATCCTTTTTTTAATATGGTATCAAGGAAAAGCTTCTCTCATGGATGACTATAATGCTTTCCTTAGCAAAGGATACCTCTGAGGATGCTCTTACACCTTCTCTACTATAAAGTGTATCCTTTTGTCTGACATGATGTCATGTGGCATCCCATGACAATGGATTCTAAGTTCTTGAATAGTGAGTGATGATGGCAGAGGCCCCAAGGGCAGGAAAGACAAACCAACAATTATAATATGTATTTATTTCAATGAGAATGAACCACTGTCCCTTCAGAATGGAAGAAGCACAATGCAGTCAACTTACCAGCAAGTAATCAGTTGGTCTCCCCAAAATGGTGTCATACCAGTGGCTTGACACTGTTAGCAAGTTCAGAGGCTGTTAGCAATGTTCAGAGGCTGAACATTCAGAGGCTGAAACAGCTAGATAAGCCATTGTAAGTCAGAATTCCATGCTGTTGGTCCTCTGTCCCTTCTATCAAGGCCATTTTTTTAATGTGCTCATTGTACCAGATCTGGGAAAGCTGATGAGAAGTTTGTTGACATTAATTGACCAGCCATATTTGCACTTGGTTGTTTTAGTGTCTCTATGCTCTCTGGTAGCATCAATATGTGATGCAAGGACCTTCACTCTTGTCCACTCCCGTATGTCTACCCACATGCCTGAATCTCACCCCTTTCCCCCAATCTTCCAGTCTTTGTCTATACATAAAGCCTTTATCTACCAACACTCCTTCTAATACCATAGGGTCTGCCAGATTGTATGACGTAAGCAGTGGGGTTGCTTGTACCATAGGCTAGACTTTCAGTAGCTCTATCATCTTCAGGATCCTATGCAAAGACTCAGACAGTATATGAGCTAGACCACTCTATCCTTAGGTGTGGAGTATGCTGCCTCCAGAACCCCAAGAAGTCCCCCCGGGTGTTTTGTTTACTTCTTCATGGTAGGATGTGAAAAATGAAAAGGTAGTTTTGTTGTTGTTGTTTGTGCTTTTTTGTTTTTGTTTTGTTTTATTTTTACTTTGGAAGGGCTGTCCTAGCATGCCTCTGACCACTGAGCCCCTAAAATTTTTATGAACATGGAAGACCCTTGCGTATTTTCTTCCCAAGGAGCCTGGAGAGTTAAAATCTTTGGGTGTATGTCCACGCAGATGTCCTCAAGTGTCAGGGTACCAGGTTTTCGGGTTTTATTTTCAAATAGGGCCCTAAGCTTCTTGTAACATATTTGTCTTATTTGGGCATTTAATTCTTCTGAAGTTCAACCACTTTGACTAATAAATATTAGGCTTGATCCTTGATTTTTCTTCTGCTAGAAGAAATGAGGCTTTTTCTGCATGCATTCTAAATCTGTTCTGCACATGACTTTCAAGTTCTGTGTTATTTCCTCAGCTCTCCATTTATCTTTATGTAGCACAGCAATGGTGTACAGTAATAACCATCTAATGTCTTATCCCCATAGCTACTCTTTTCTTCGTCACCTCAACTGCCTGATATTTTATGTCCAGCAGCACATTCCCTTCTACTTATATATCCTCTCAACTCCCAGAGGTCAGTATTTACCAAATGGAAGGCCACCTTATGCCAGTGACAACCTGTGCTCCACCTACCAGCCCTGATTTGTTTTTCATTGCTAGCTGAGCCGTAAATGGCTTAGCTCAAAACCCCATTTTGTCTCCTGCTGACTTGGACCACCCTCGATATCCTATGTTGTATGTTAAGTTCTCTAACAGCAGTTGAAACGGAGTCTAATGTGTAAGATGTTAATTACGGATCAACACCTGTGGAAAGAGCAGGGAAGAAGAAAGATCGGGCAGAGGAAAAATTTAAACTCCAATGCAGGGTGACATAGTTCAGGGTAACCTCAGTCAATCTAGTAGGCAGCTCTAGAATAAGATGTTATAACTCTGCTTGGCTCAATTGTGGACTGTCACTGTAGTGGAAGGATGTGAGCTGGAGCAAGGCAACTCTCAGAACCTGAGGCAGACCCTGAAATTGCTGAGAACTGGAAGATGTCTGTTGACCACATACTCTACAGTGGGGTATCAAGTCCTTCCCTGTAGGGGCACTAGAAGGACGTCTCTGTGCCTGCCACAGCAAACATCCATCTAGAACACACACACACACACACAGAAAGTAAACTTCAAGAACTGACAACTTAATTCATAAGGAAACTAGAATATTTAACTTGCCTCACAGTCTCTCTTTGGGCTCTAGCACATTGACTTTGACTTTCAAAATTTGAGGTTTTAAATGACTGTCTTTCACTACCTGTGAGACTGAGGAAGAATCATCAAAGTGATTAGGTTTTTGGCTGGAGACATGAATAAAGTTGTCCAAGTGGATGGATGTCACCCTGCCACTATTAGCCAAAATGACAGTGATAGCTAACTGCCTCCAGGGCGTCTACTCAATTGTTGCTTTTACCATGGAACTAGCCTGGCCAGAGCCCTACTCACGCCCTTCTCCAGCAGGCATGAAATGCCCCCTGATTCTTATTATAAAAAGAAGATTGCTTCTAACAGAATAGTCTAACCAGCTTACTAATTGTCATACATTTGCAAAAATTCCAAATGTGATTCTCTCAAAATTCAGAATCACATGTATTGATGCTTCTGAGTCCCAGAAAACAATTTTAGGCACTGAAGAGAAATTAGGAATGAGAAAAAAGGTAATTTTACCCTTCACTGCATGCAGCTCAGAGGGTTAAGTCTCCGATATAACTAAAGATTTTGTGACTCTTTCTTCTCAGGTCTACTAAAAATAATTATAATACACACAACTTATTAAGTGGACTATGTGCCAGGCATTTTATACACTTTATTTCAAAAATAACCCTATGGAGTGTATACAGACACTGAGTCTTCGCCCCGATAAGGGAATTGTCCAGGGTCCCATGAGAGGCACGTGCTGTTAGAGCTCTGCCAGACAGCTAGCCAGATAACATCCTTGCATTTGGAGTAGAAAGTGAAGCTCATTAAGATTAAACAGTATCAATAAAGATGTTAAAAAAAAAAGATTAAACAGTATGTCCATATTCATTTTAAAATGTTAATCCTTACAGCGATCCTTTACTTTGGGTGGGAAAACATTTTATCCCCACCTTGTAGATGAGGAATTTAAGGTTCATAAGAGCAAAATGGCTTGCAGAAGATAATGTGTTTAGTCATCTGAAGATATAAAAATTAAATCCAAATGTGTATGTTGCCTTCTTTTTCTCTCTTTTTTTCCAAAAAGGCAGTCACAAATCATGCATAAGAAAATATTATATAAGCACTTCTAATAAAACCAGTAAGTCCAAATTGCATATTACCAAACTATCCAAACAATCTTCCACAAATAATGAATTTTGTTTGAGGAAATTAAAACACGGTTTATTGGAAAGGGCATTCAGCTGAGCATTAATGCCTGAATTCCAAGCATCGTTTCTCTCCCAACTTCGAGTACAACTCAACTGTTGCTGCTACTACTGCTACTGCTGTTGCAAATGTCAGTAATGACTCACAGAGCTGCCCCCTTGTAGCAGGCGCTCAGCTCCACACTTCTCATACATGGCCATATTGTCCTCTCTAAAGCACTGTGAGTTGGGTGTCATCATCTCCATTTTCTAGATAACGAAATGGAATTCTAGAGAAGTTAATTGCTCAAAGGCAAAGAATATTGCTAGTCATTAAAAAGCTTACGCTTTGAAATCATAACCATGGATTTTTTTATACCAGCTCAGCCACTTACGAGGTTTGTAAATTTGGAAAAGTTACTTAACCTTCCTGGTCTCAGTTTTAATGATAGAATTTGGATCAGACAGTCCCTAAGGATCCATCCAACTCTGAGAGTCTCTGTTTTTGGTTTTGTTTTTAATTTAGGTGGGCCCTCTGTGTTACTGGGCTTCTATGGGACCTCCAGCAATTTGATTGCAACTCACTTCATCGGGAGGTGCTTGGAAATTAACTTCAATGCCAGCAAGTTTCATGCTCCATGAATGACATCCCTTCTCTCTGAGTTACCCATAAAGAGCCTAGGGGTAATTTGAATTAACCTAACTGTCCAGGAGTATATGGTGATGTGAAGATGGTAATGTTTTTCTGGGTGGGGGACACAGAGATGGAATGGTGTTAATTCTCACACATATTTGGTCATTATCTCCCAAGTTCCATCTGTCGCATGCATCCATTCTTATATCTCTGTGAGCTCAATATTATTTTCCCTTTTTTATTAGCTTTAAGTTTCATTTTGTGTTAAATGACCAGCAGGAAGCTCTGAAAGGGGACCAAGAAGCCAAAGAAAAGACACAAAAAATTCATTTGATATCAATAATCATTTTGTGAATTATTTTCTGTTTCTGATAAGACCCATAAAATCATTTAGAAATTGCAAGGCTTAGACCGTCATTCAACTTTTGATTATTAACATGCAGCACCTTGAGTTTGGTGAACTGTGTGGAAGTGGATTTTGGGCCCTTGTAATCTCTCATAATGGAATGGAATTGCATGCATGTTTTAGAAATAAACTAAAAGATAGGAAGGTCTTTCAAAAATATATTTCATTTCAAAATTCTAAAGCGATTTCCAAAGCAAATTCTTGGTATACAGAGAAGGTTTGGGATTTCATGTCAGAGTTAGGTTTGAATGCCAGCTCTAACACTCGTTGATGTGTAGACCTTTGGTAAATTATTCAATCTCTCTGGTCCTCTTCAGTGACATCAGAATAACAATATTTACATTAAAAGGTTTTCATGAAGATTAGAGGGGATAACATTCATAAAGTATCTCATATAGAATATGACAAAATGAGGGCCCTAAAAATTGTTGATTTCCTTCATTATTTCCTTCATTCCTTCATAAAGAGACAAGTAAAATCTAATTTCTGATGCCTTATTTCCTAGTGAATGAGAACAGAAGGGTAATATTTATGTTGGAGAGAAGAATACGCTTGAATGACCTTGAGAAAAAGGGAGCTTAGCTTCCTTCCATTTAGAATTGCCGTGCAGGAATTACAGGACAGATTCATTTGAAATAAGAACTTTCATACCTGAAACACTGCCCAGAAATTATGGCAGCACTCCTGGGAAGTTTTGAAAACACTTTGAACTTACTTTCTAAAGTTGCTTTGCATTCTGTACTGCTGGGCCCCGCTGCACATCCATGACTTGGCTGGAGCTGATGCTGGCTGTGCCAGCATATTTTCAAACTGATCAAGTCATAGAGCCTTGAAAATTTCATGAGATTCTGTTTTGGTGAGATTTCCAAGTTTATACCAAGCTTTACAGATTCCAAAGGGATGCAGAATCCAGAAAAAAAATAAAGTCTACCAACTCTAAGATACAACAGTTGACATGCTTAATTCAGGTTGAATTAGGGGCTGATTGGAAGTGTGACTTCTTATTTCCCCTTTAGTGGAGAAAATCTCTTATTGTTTTACAGGATTACCTTTTAAATTTAACAATAGTGGAAAGATCCTAGAAACTGGAACAGAATAATGCCTGGCAACACTAATAATGATTTAGAATCAAGTCCTGTACTGAATCAAACTACGTATATGTTCTACTGGATTAACCATAAATTTACTTGCTTTCATGCTTTTTTAATGAAGTACTAATTAGGACATACAGACTCGGTAATTTTTTTTTTTTTTCTTAGCAATTATCAGATATCTGTTAAATGAGGCAGTATTTCTTATTTTCTTTGATTGTCTATTGTTTTAATGTTGAATACAACATATTCAACCACCAATAATAATACAGTTTCATCAGTCACTTCTGGAAAAATCTTGTCTATTCAACAACACTGATTATGTAACAGCTAATCCATTTCTTACTTTTTAATCAGGCATATAATATCAATCAAAGTTTCTTCACAACATGAGACATCCAACATGGCACATTGATCTGATCCAATTCTAGGTAAAAGGAAAGAAACATGGTGATTTACTTAACCTAGAGTAACAATATTATAGAAAAATGTTCAGTTTCTGTCATTTCTAAAAACATTGAAAGCAAAAAATTCACTTCACTCTCTCTGCTGGTTTATAATGAGGGTTTCCAGGCTGGGAAACATTATTTCATTCATTTATTCATCCATTCATTCACTCAGAAAACAATTTTCATCATGCATTATATACTAGGTGCCAGATAGAGAGGCAGTGTATCCTTTATTTGAAGTCTTTACTAACACAGATTCAGATGGAATTGTTGAAGAATGAACCTTATAAATATGCAAAGAAATGGGTTCACTTGTCATGAAAATAAGGTATTCTTCATATAGCCAATGTTTGGCACTGATTTTTCAGTTTTATATCCTTATCCTATGTGGGAAAAATGTTTGCTTTTTCAAAACAACATTTGAGACTATCTGAAAATAGATTAAAAATATTAGTATGGGTCAGAGTGGCCTTACATAAAATTAAAACATGTATGTAACGATATGACAAAAGACACCTCTTCTGCTGAGCTTGTATTTGCCACTATCACTTTGTCAGTTGTTATGATGGATATGCTGTCCTATAAAATTCTTCTCATTAAACAACAAAGGGGGTACCAAATGGGCAATATGTTTAGAAGGTTAAATACAGAGTTGTTCTTCCATTAGATGGTAGGAAGATGTTGACCCTCTTCCACTGGCATTGGTTAGTTGATCACATCCAGCCTTAAGGATCTGGGATATAAGACTTTAGCTTCCACAATTAATAGAATTATCTTATGAGAAGAAGGCAAGATTGGCTTGATCAATTATTAACTTTATGACTTTGGCCAAAGCCATTTCATCTTTATGTCTCAGAGACCTTATCTGGAAAATGGGGAAAATACACATATCCCTCCTTTCCAAACTCAGACTCTGAGCATCAGAAATGTTATCATGTGACTATTAACCAGTCAAAGGTTGATTTGAAAAATAACAAAAGGATCCCCTTTCCAGCCTGTGAGAAAGGGCAGAATAAGTGGAAAGATGACAGAAACTTTATTAATCAGGATGAATAACACCAGGTGTTGATACAGGAAATCCTGAAAGCTCAGGAACTTAACACAACATAATTGTATGGCACACACCTGACACAACCCAAAGCAGCCTATAGATTTGGAGGAAGAGAGGTCTTTTTTCCTAAATGACATTGGTGGCCCTTGGAACCACAGAAGCCTGTAATGGATTCTCTGCATTTGGCTAGCCAGAAAGTGAAAAGAGAGATTAAGCCTAAAAATCTCATGGGGAGTTTGGGGCCAGGACGGGAAGGGGTATATAACCATTTTGCCCACTTTCTACTGTCTAGAGCTAATCCTGAACACCCCTCTGCCAAGATATAAGCGTTATTGGATATGTACGCTTTCAGTGTCCCCATTAAATAGTGGGAAAAAATAATCATGAATACATAGCATCAAATCACTTACAAAAGTCTCCTGAAAGGATGAAACTTTCTAATCGTGTCCAGAAATGTTTCTGAAGATAAAAGAATTATATACAGAATTTAAAGTCTAAACCATGGATCAAAGAAGTTATTCCCGTTCTATGAACTCTGGATGCCTAGATGTTAATTATGATAGCAACAGGAATCTTCCAGTTATTATCTAAGGAAAGAACGTGCTTGCTAATTAAAATGAAAAAACAAAAAAGCACAGGATAGCTAAATATCAAGCATCTAATTAAACAAGACAATTTAATATCATTTGAAAATTACTGCTTTTATTGCATGCTCAGTTATATTTGTCTTTGATTAATGAAAAATTAGAGGGTTACTTATATTTTTCTTATACACATTTGTTTGGTTGACACGATCTTTCAAATAGAGAATCCCTTGAAGACAGTACTAAAAAAACTTGTAAAGTGGTAGTGAATGATCATCCTAGATATAATCATTAGACTAAATATATATTGTAGGAAATCAAATTTGAATTAAGCAAGATATCCTTTGTGGGTGACCCTTCACCATTTATTCTAGCCATGATCCTCAAAGGTTGATTGAAATTGTTTAGTGGATCTTCAGTATTGACTGAATCAGTCAGGGAATCAACAGAAACAATCATGTCTTTAATCACCGTGACCTAAACACTGACCCTTTCTTCAAAGGTAGAAAAGTAAATGAACTCAACTGGTGATAAAAATGAAGCACTGCAGTTCTTCACCAATTTCATTGGTCATTTTATCCAGTTATGATGAAATCCAAGTTTTCATTTTATATAAGAGAAAACAGAGCTCATACAAGAAAAGTGACTTCCTGGTTAAAAGAAAAAATGAGTTCTAATCTTCTAGCCCAAGTTCTTTCCATACTGCATGAAACATGTATAAGCCTCAAGAATCTGTTCATCATTCATTGACCAATGCAATGTCTAAATCCAGACCTAGATAGGTCATGATTCTTATCACTCTTTCAGAGCTATAAATAGATAAGAAAAATAACTCAAGGAATGAAGTAAGAAGTCAAAGGAAGTGGGCTCAAGGAGAGTTATTTTTTATCACAATACAAACTTATTTTACTTCTTCTTCCTTAAAAATTCATTCTTAGTCAAGTGGGCCAAATATATCCCTGTTCTTTTTTCATGCTAGCATACGTTTTATTTTGGAAATGGAAGTAGGTCAAGAGCTCCCTCTAAGGCAGAAGTTGAAAAGCAGTGGCTCTGTGACCATTAGATATGCTTTCCATTATTTTTATTTTTTTGCCCACATTCAAATTAGTTGCCAAAGTTTAAAAACTAGGAGGTTTCACAGAAAAACAAACAAACAAACCTGAATTTCTGGCTTCTTTTGAGAAATGGGATGATCTAACAACTCCACTAAAACATTTCTGAAGCAGAGTGGTAGGTACAATGTTTATACGGAACTTGCCCTCTCCAGTTCACCTGAGGTTCCACCACTCCCTAATTATTTACCTAACTTTGGAGTACAGGCACTTTCTTCCATCTTGTCTAATCTCTAATGTGTCACTTTCTCAGTCTCTGGAGGCTTATGATTTGGCAACTTCTGTCTAAGACAGTGCAGTGCACCATCAAGACAGATCTGAGGATTGAAAACTTGATGTTTTACTTTTCATCTGTGTGGCTTCATGAAAGTAAATTTAACTCCCAGTGACTTCATCTGTAAAATACATTATTAATCCTATTTTATAATGTTGTATCTCCGATTTTGTAGCAATATGTGAAGAAATTTGCATGTATCCTGATTCACAGGAGATGCTCTGTAAGTAAACTCCATTCCCTTTCCAAAATTTCCTTATTTCAATCAGTAAATATTCCAAGAGAATTTATTAAGTTGCTGCAATTTTCAAAGTGCTTAGCAGTGCTTTAGCAATGATTCTTTTCTAATTGATAGCATTCATCAGATTTATGTAAGTTCAAAAATTATTATAATAATAGTAGTCAACATGTATCCAGTAAATGTAGTGTACCAGAGGCTTTTTAAAACACAGAAACATTTGTAAATGTTAAATGATGTACTTTTTATGTTACTAAAAAAAATATGGCACATCTGTGATATCCCTGATATTCTAGCATTGAATAAAACATGGGGGAGTGGGTTTAGTCAATTTAAAGTTTACTTGAAAAAGTCTCATAAATAAAAGTATGACAGACCTGCATTTGGATATAATCAAAGTATGATGATTATCATCTAATAGATAATCATTCAAAAATACCAGTTTAGCAGGTTGATATCTGACTAGTCTACTATCACATTTAGAGCTCAAATTTTTAACCGCAACAGGCACTGAAAGAAAAAGGTGTTGCATACCCAATACTTAGTCATTAATGGCCAAGCTGTCAGTATTTTAGCTTCTCTGCTGTAAATGTATTTCTCTCATGGCCTTTCTTTGCCAGTGCTTATTTATACTGAGAACATCACCTGCACAACACACCTGTTTCTTCCAGGAGACAGGTGGCTTAAAAAGGTAAATGGGCCTAGCTCCTATGACATTTTGTTAAACAAGGAATAATGCAAGACAAAATCTCTTACGGCTCATGAAGTCTTGCTAATAGGGCAGATGTCCTCTGTGCAGTTCCTTGGGAACTAAAATGCAAATATTGATGTGCTAATATCACTAGATCTTAGTTTCATTGATTGCTTCTGTCTTCATTATCCTCTATTATTCCCCATAAAAAATCCATTTTTAGATAAGAAATCTGATGCACGTAACACAACTGATATCAAAGGTTTAATGGGCTTGCCATCAATAAATTGAATTAAATCTCTGCTTAACAGTAATGATTCTTCAGACGGGGCAATAGATAATAAGACCATGGCAATAGAACATTCAGTGGATGATTCTTACACACTGAAACTTAACATTATGGCTAACTGGTCATTGCTACCTATTCTTTTAGATGTATTGTATCATACAATGTATGTATGTATTAGATGTATGTATCATAAATATCTCAATTCTAGCTCACTTACTTCAAGAGAAAGTCTTTATTGGCAGTATGACACATCATTAAACTATACAATAGGGGCTTCCCTGGTGGCACAGTGGTTGAGAATCTGCCTGCCAATTCAGGGACACGGGTTCAAGCCCTGGTCTGGGGAGATCCCACATGCCACGGAGCAACTAGGCCTGTGAGCCACAACTACTGAGCCTGTGCGTCTGGAGCCTGTGCCCCGCAACAAGAGGTTGTGACAGTGAAAGGCCTGAGCACCACGATGAAGAGTGGCCCCTGCTAGCCACAACTAGAGAAAGCCCTCGCACAGAAATGAAGACCCAACACAGCCAAAAATAAATAAATTAATTAATTAATTTTTTTTAAATGCTTTGCTGAAACCCCAAAAAAAACCCAAACTATACAATAGGGCAAAATCTTTCAACTTAGGCAATGCTAAAGAACATATCGTGCCAAATTGTCTAATAAAAAAGCTGTACCCAAGTTCCCACTCAGTAACACTCATACAAGAAACAAGTTGTGACTATGAAAACATCAACTTTTTTGTCTTTTGCCAATCTTAATCCCAAGCATTTTTCTTTTACCTTTTGCTTTCCCTTAATTTTCCAGTGGTCTCTGAAATTATGTCCCAGTAAAGCTATGACTTTCTCTTCGTTGTATGGTTTAATAATAACATATAACTTGTTTTCATGTTGAAAAAACTAGCAGGAAAGAATAACTGGAAGGAGAAATTGAGCAATGATATGTAAGTTTGCTGCCATCTATAGGCTGGCAGTAAATTCCCGGGCAAAATGAACCTTGAGGACTAGACTCACCCACACTGTTTATACAGGACTCAGGTGTTTCCTGACAATTAAGAATCCTGGGAATTTTAGGAGAAGGTCTGGTCAATATCACTTTGCTTAATTTCTCCTTACGTAATACTTGGTTTGAAGACATGTGAGTCAAAAGTGAAAGAGTCAAAATTACAAGTTTAAAGTAATATTAGGATAGGCAATTCTTTAAAATGTATATGTTTTCTGTTTAGTTGACTATCAGCAAGTTTTTATAAAGCAAGAATAAAATTTAAATATTAAGGTAAATTTATGTTGGTCACTTGAAATAAATTTGGAAATCATATATCATTTACCATTTGAAATCCTATGTTTTCTAGCCAGTAATTAAATTATCTTCTTTATCTTTATATACCATCTTTTTTCCTAAAACTCTGAATCATGCTTAGTATTTACAACTACTAAGTAAGGGAAGAATATTCAAAACAGTCCTTTGAAATATGTACATGTATTTATTCCCAGATTTTTATTTGGCCTTAAATACCCAATCCAGATTTTGACAAGATCTCTGATCTATACAGGTACTTGCAAAATATTCTTCCTTCCTCAATCTTCTACCTCTGGATTTAAAAGCCATTGTGGGACCCTGTGCAGAGTGCCCCAGGGGTGGTGCCCAGAGGAAAAGCCACGGCCCAGATAGAATTTCTTGAAATGTGCAAAATGGAAGACTTGGACAGGGCAGTGCTACAGGCTCTGCTAGAGGCTTGCCAAGGGGATGCCAAGGGGACCAGCAGCAGTTGTCACCACAGGTGGCTTCCAAATACATCCCAGAGGAAAGACAGAAATCAATTGCTAATCATTCTATTTCATCCCTGCTGTTAACACATGTCTGAAAGTCTCTCCTAGTACTGTCTTAACTGCCTTGGGTTAGAAATGCATTGTTCAAGGCTTATCTCCTTAGCTAGATTGTCGACTATGACTTAACAATAGTGGCTTTGTGCCCTTACGGTCAGACTTACAATGTTTTGAGCCTATTAGAAACAATAAATGGTTATTAGAAACAATAAATGGTTGAAAAGACTGAGAAGCTGAAAACTGCCACTGTGAATTAAAATCTAGAACACCTACATTACTCATGTTAAGGATTAGAAATGGATTCTCTCCAACCATCTCCAGCAAAGTAGAAAGTGTATCAATCCTTGCCAATTAAGAGGCTGTATCTGCCTGATCCTCCTTATTTTTGTCTATACACATCTTTTTTAAGTTTTTTTCCCCAGGCATTTAGAGCTTGCCTTACACCTATGGGATCATAGTAAAAATGGTTATTTTTTAATTAATTAATTTTTTTTTTTTTTTTTGCAGTACACGGGCCTCTCACTGTTGTGGCCTCTCCCGTTGCGGAGCACAGGCTCCGGATGCGCAGGCTCAGCGGCCATGGCTCACGGGCCCAGCCGCTCCGCGGCATGTGGGATCCTCCCAGACCGGGGCACAAACCCGTGTCCCCTGCATCGGCAGGTGAACTCTCAACCACTGCGCCACCAGGGAAGCCTGGAGCTAATGTTTTTTAAAATGTTCTTTAAAATGTGTTCATGTATGTGAAAGAAATGTGTAAACTATAAATGTCTATAAACACGTAGAGATCAATCAGTATTATTGCTACCAAATTAATACTGGAAATCAGTGCAGTGATGAGAGCCACTCACCTTCCAGAGCAAGCTACCTACCCCCTTTCCAAGAGTCTTCTTTGACTCCTTTAGCCTAAGTCAGGATTTCTGGCACTGAAATTGTCTTTAGTATTCCCTGATTTGCTTCAAATATATGTTTTCCCTAACTTGCTCATTGAGATCAAGAATTTTTTTTCTAAGAAAAGACTTCTATTATGTCATGTCCATATACACTATAGTTAATGGGGAGCTTGGTACAAAAGAGGGGTAAACATATAAGTATAATCATACAAGGAATCTTTGCTGTGTATCAAATCCCTCTCCTGCACCAATTCTAAATAATCTTGTTATACCTTTACTCGAATCATGGCTGTAGGAACCAATTTCTCCTAAGCTTCCAATGGCTTCTCTTCTGGCAGGTATAACCTCTGCCTGAGATCAATGAAGTAGCTTTTACTTGATGCCCTGGGGCTTCCTCTCTTATACCTTGGCAGCTAAAGGGTGTGTGGGGTGGCGAGGGGGGATGGAGGTCAATGTCCATGGGGCAGATAAGTGTTTCCCCCTTACATTCCTAAGGGAATGTTTGAGTGATAATAATGTGTCATTGTAGGTTCATCAATTGTAATAAATGTACCACTCTGGTGGGGACTACTGATAGGGACAAGGGTATGCATGTGTGGGAGCATTGAGCATATGGCAAATCTTTGTACTTCTCTTTCAATTTTGATATGAATTTAAGACTTCTTTTAAAAATTAAGTCTTAATAAAGAAAAAGAAAAGAAACATTTAAGTCAGCCATCAGCCACTGCAAACCCCTCTACCACCACTATCACCAAAGAGAGAGTTCACACTGCTCCTCAGAAAACATGAGCAGCAACCCCAAAGTCATCACGATGGGAAGTGGCGAGTCTGGACTTGAACCCAGGTATTTTTTTTTAACTAATGGCACCAAATTCAACTATTTAGCAGACATCCTGTAGGTGAGGATAAAAAGATTCATTCCTTCTTTAATACTCCTTTTATCCTGATCCCTAGGTCCTTGAGAAAAGAACAAAATGAGGACAAACCTAAAGACATCTTGAACTCAACCAGTCTTCCAAACAATCAGGTATCATTTTCCTTAAGTCCTGGAAATCAAGAATTAGATAACATTGCTTGTTATTGAATGATTGGTGGGGATTGGGGAAGAAGAGATATTTTGATTTCCCTCTAATCACTCTTCTTTCCCTTGCATGCTGATAACACTACTTGCCAGAAAGCTTTCTCATAACCTCTGGGGTGGAGTTCTGCAAAGACGTGATCTGATTTGTTAACAGGTCAGGCAGGTAGTCTCTGGATCCCACCCAGCACAGCTAAGTTCCACTGGGAACTAAGTTCCACTGGGAAGCTAAGTTCCACTGGGAACTTAGCTTTCCTCAGAGCCCAGCTTGTGGGCCTCTCTGGGTTACCACAGCAGCAACACATAGGCAGTGGCCTCCCCAAGAAGTTATCAGTTTAAATGGAGAGAGGATTGAGCTTGAGTGACAGTATGTGCTCATCCTACCCATATTTAGACATGAGTGTAAATAACTCAGTAGACAAAGGACAAATAAGTCTCTACCCTGTCCCCATCCTTCACTCAGACTATAAAGAAAAATCACATGTTTTATACGAGTTGTTTTCCAACTCTAAATAATGTACATAAGAATCAACATTGATGTTTATTTAAAATAAAGTTTCCCAAGACATATCCTGAGTGATTTTTGCTCATAGCTTCTAGAATGAAGAGATAGGAATTTACATATTAAGACATGATTCTGATACAGATGATTTGAACACTACCTATGGGGAACACTGATTTCAGTGTTCATTGAAAACCCTAATCCTTAAGATATTTGTATTTGTGTCCCCCAAATTCATATGCTGAATCCCTAACCCCCAGGACCTCAAAATGTGATTGAATTCAGAGGAAGGGCCTCTAAAGTGTGATTAAATTAAAATGAGGCCCTTAGGATGGGCCCTAATCTAATCTGACTAGTGTCCCTATAAGAAAATGAGATCAGGACACACAAAGAGATACAGAGATCAACTCACCCAGAGGAAAGATCATGTGAGGACACTGCCAGAAGGTGGCCATCTTCAAGCCAAGGAAAGAGGCCTCAGAAGAAACCAAACCTGCTGGCAGGTTTAGACTTCTAGCCTCCAGAACTGTGAGAAAATAAATTTCTGTTGGTGAAGCCACCCAGTCTGTGATAGTCTGTTGTGGCAGCCCCAACAAACTAAATCATACAATATTGAGTATGCAAAGCAAGCTCCAAAAACAGCAAATATGGCAAAAATATTTCTTACCAGAGGCTAGAATAGCCGTTAGAAATTACATTTTGTCCTTGTTACACTGCCAGTACTGTGCTATTGACCCAGGAGTTTAAGAATGGTCTCAAAGGAGCATGGGATATGTTACACAACTTTGCAACACACACAAAAAATGGCTGAATACTGGAGAAATTATGTTTAATGATGAATTAGATGGTGAATGTCATTTGTGGGAGCTGAAAAGAGATAAAGATCCGTGAATCATCTAGAATATTCATGTAAGGACCCTGAGGATGGTGGAGCACAGGTAAAATTCCAGATGGAGGTAGATGGGGCTGCCCAATAGTATAGCAATGTGTGGAAGTGATGGTTTGAACAACCAATCAGGGTCAAGTTTGTGGAAATTCTCCAATGTCACACCATAAAATTCATTCCTCATCCCTTTACTGGCCTATTCAATATTTTATTCAATGACTCAGGAAGAATCTAAATAAGGTGAGCTGACCAATAGGATAGATATCAGTTACAAAGCGATCAGGATACATAAAGACTAGAAAATGGACTGAATTTCATAAAACGAATATAAATTCTTGCTTTGGGGACCAAGAAATTTCATTAGAAAATCGCTCATTTTCTAAGTTATTTCTCTTTATAAGAAATTTTAGCCACTAGTGTTTTTGTCCTCTTAACAATGATTAGTGTATTATAAGTAAAATTTGTGAGGCTTGCTTAGGGACCAAAACTTTAATGAATTTGGTACCAAGCCTAAAATCACTGGATCTAAAACCGCATGAGAATTACAGGCCCACAGCGTAAAAATGGCAGAGAAGAACAATAGTCATCCATTGGTTTGGGTTATCTACCATGTAAAATAAAACTTGTTTATTGTAATAGATACATGTATTCAACCATGACTAATATTTCCTAGTGCATTTAATGAAGTCTTGACCCAATTAACTAGTAAGACATCATATAATAGGGTTACAATCTGGTATTAAAAAATTTGCATCAAAATTTCCATGGCTTACCTCAATAGAAGTTTATTTCTCTAATACACCTGTGCAGGTATCCTTGGTCATGGGGAGATGTCCTCCAAGTGATACTTTGAGGATGCAAGTTCTTTCCATTCTGCGCCTTCTTCTCAGTTGACTGGGGCCTCAATATTCTTTGCATCCCCCAGAGGAAGGACAAGCAATAGGGAGAAAACATATCTAGCTCATTAGATACATCAGCACGAAAAATGAAACATATCACCCTCTCTCATATTCCACACATAAGAATTAAACACTTGGCCCCACCTCAATGCAAGTCAGTCTGGGAAACGTTCTGATAACATGGCCACTTTCCAGCCAAAATAGGAGCACAAATTTTGATGTATAACTGTCTTTGTCACAAATCTCAAGCTAATCCTTCAGCCAGGATGGTGATTTTTTATTTCAGTGATACATATCCCATAAGAGTAAAAAACAACCAAGAAGAAAAATATGAAAAATGCACATTGTAATCATTTTAGGACTGGCAAGCTATCTTCATCTTGGACAAATAATTTGAATTTACATAGAGGATCTTGCCCTTTTTGATGACAGGAATTTTCTTTCCTTCCGAAAATGATTTCTCTTGAATAATAGAGACTAGGGGTTAATGGTTACATAAGAGTAGAGTACCTGGAAAAATTTGTTGCCATGACAATGTAATGCACATTATTAATAACTTTTATTTACTTCCTCTTTTTCCAAACAGGTGAAATTTAAGAAAAGCTTAAAATAACTTCAAAATGCCTGAAAACTAGGAGATTTTCATTAGGATCATAAATAGTCATCTTTCTACCACTTGAAAATGATTATAAATAAAGGAAATAAATGTTCCCCATAGTCAGCTTAGATGCACACTGATTTTATTTGAGACAAAATACCCTGCTCTTTACCTTGAGCAATGTGCTCATGCAGGTACATGAAATAGCAGTTCATGTTCAGTTTGCTCTCTGTGTACCATATATATTAAGTGTGTATATTTTATGTGTGATTTTGAACAAGGAGGGATAAAGTAAAATAAAATAGCAATAATGGCAGTGTTTAGAACACTGAAAGTGGGTACAATTTAACCCAGAATATTGGGAGAATGGTTATTAATTTCAAGTTCGTTAGTGTAATAAAATATTCCTATATATACATAGTTTCCGTTTACTAAATTGCATTATTCCTGTCCTAACTTGTGACTCCAGAATGCTAAGGGGATTACAGTCCTTACTACTTACTGCAAAAAGAGGAGAAAAAAGGTAAAAAATTCGATTTTTCAATAATATACTAATGCTCCCTGACCATGAAGTTTCATTTTGCCACCTGCCTTCTCCCTCCATATTTAATCTCCAGCTTCCTTTTCCACAGGATATTAAAATCTGTATTTTTTTTTTCTTTTCTTTCATTCAGAAGAATAGGAAGAGAGAAAGGGCCATACTCCTCACCATTGTCTCTCTCATTTCCAGTTTTGCTTTCTTTACTGCGTGGACCTGTTGGAGGGAATTATGTGATAGAAGGGCATTCTCAAAGCTGTGAGGAACTAGTCCTTCCTAATGTTAACAGGTAGTATAGGGAAAATTTCTTCTTCCACATGTCTAGGATTTAGTACTATAAGCAAATTAAATAGTTTTGTTTCTCTCTATTTTCTTAATTGTAAGATTTCCAGTAGCTTGCAATTACAAATATGCCTTCTGACCATCAAAGAAGTGGAATACTTTGGGGTTTCCCAAAGTTATTTGTAACGGAACCCTTCTTTCCAGACATCTTACAAGATTAATACTGAGTTGAATGTTCTCTGGGAAACACCAAATCACACTCTCACACAGACTCTCAGGGACCCATTAAATCTTTTCTCTATTATTGCCTAATTTGAGCCGTATTTCAAATATTATGCTGTTCTCTACCCCACTTCCTTTTATGCATGGCTCCAATATTTGTTTCAATGACTTCTTTCATACAAAACCAGCTAAAACACACTTTGCCCTGTATAGAAAGCTTTCTTTGCTAGGGTAAGAGAGCAGAAAACATGATTCACTAAGTTTTTGGTTTCAGTATGGCTCCTTTGCTTCATTGACTATGAATTTGAAAGGCAAGACATTATCCTTCCAATAGAAGCTGCACCATAGTAAGACTAATAGCTCTCTGATATTCAGCCCAGCACCAGGGAAGAAAGCACATTACATAGCAAATGGAAAATGGTCCCTTTCTGAAACCTATTATTTTAACAGTTAATTTTTGAGATCAACTTAGACCTACAGGAGAGTTTTCAAAGTAGTATAGAGAACTTCATATAGTCTACACTCAGCTCCTCTTATGTTAGCATCTTACATAACCATAGAACTTTAATCAAAGCTAAGAAATTAACTTGGGACAATATTATTAATTAAAGTACAGAACTCATAGAATTCTACCAATTTTTCCTTATGTCTTTTTGTTCCAGGATCCAATCCAACATTGTATTGAGTTGTCACATCCCCTGTAATCTGTGCCCAATCTTTGGTCTTTCCTTGTCTTTCATGACCTTGACACTTTTGTGAAATGTTCCTGGATTTGGGTTTGTCTGATGTTTTCTCATAATTTGATTGAGATTATGCATTATTGAAAAGGATACTGCAGAAGTGCTATGCCCTTTTTCAGTGCATGACAGCAAGGAGTTAACAGTGCTGATATATACTAGCAATGATCTTAACTTTGATTACTTTGTTAAAATGATGTGTGCTGGGATTCTCCACTGTAAACTTTTATTTTTCTTTATAATTACTAAATTTTGGATAAGATACTTTGAGAACATGCAAATATTCTTTTTTCTGCTTAAATTTTCGTACTCATTTCAGCATCCATTGGTGGTTCTTGTCTTTGGAAATTACTACTGTGGCATTCTAATAGTGATTTTCTAACGTCTTTAACCTTTCCATAGTTATTCATTGAAATTTTCCAATAAGGAAGATTTGTTGCTTTTCCTTCATTTATTTATTCAGTTATTAATTTATATCAATATGAATTTGTAGTTACTTAATTCTTTAGGTTATAATCCAATACTATAGTTATTTATGGCATTGCTCAAGTTATTCCAAGCAGAAGCTTTTAACAAGCACTAATTAAAAGCAATTACGTCATCTTTACAGAGTGTTTTAGAGCTCTGCATGTTTAATGGGACAAGTTCAGTGACATGGGTGGTAGGGATGGAAATGATTTGTTCTGGAAGCCCTCCCTCCGCTTTGGCTGAATTGTGTGCAGACTACAGACACTTATGAACGTATTGGCGTTGTGTTCCGCGTTCTCTCCTGCCCCTGTTGATCTGTGGCACCAGATGAACCAACCTCTGGCAAAAGTCATTCCCAACCATTGCTACTGTATGTGCATTATAAGCACTTGACATAGACCTTGGTCATTGTTGAATGTTGGTCATCTAGTAGACCCATGAAAGCGTTTCTTTTCTGGATGCCACCATTGTCCTTTCTGCACTTATATGCTCTACCTGGCAAATTAAATGGACATGCTTATAAGGACAAATAGCCTTTACTTGCTCATTCCAGATGCCTTCTCTTATTCATCAAAGATAAGTACTATCTCATTAAAACCATAAAGACTTTACCTTGAGCATCAAGTAATTGTGTAGGCCAAAACATGCACTTCCATTTAATGTTATATCTGGCTGTCATCAATGCAATCACACATTTAGCTAATCCCAGCCTTTAGAGAGGGGATGGTTTTGAGAATTGCTTTAAGTCTAGGGAGCAAGAATCAGTTTCTTTTCTTCTTTCTTTTCTTTGTATTATTTATGTTTCATAAAATTGTTCATCCCTTTAAATAGAAGAAATACAAAAAGGCATCTCTCAGGAAATCTGAGTAACTTTATCAAAAGAGCAGGTTGACCAAAGAGGCCTTGCTCTACTGGAGCAGGAACAACTATATATGCAGGGCTCTGCTCTTAGCACTTTACATGTATAATTGATATAATCTCCCAACAACTTATGATACATAGGCTATTATTGCACCCAGTTTACAGATGAGAAAACAGAGACCCAAAAATTAAGCAAATCACCCTTGCTCAGACAGTCATGGGTGGTGGACATAGCTTTGAGTTCAAGGGTTTGGCTCCAGAGACTACATCTTAATCATTGACCACATAATAAATCTCAGTTCTAAAATGTTACCAGTTGTGCAACCTTGGGCAAATTTCTTTTCTGAACCTATTTTATTTGTGAAATTAAGGAAATGTCTGTTTTCAGGATTCTACCAAGGATTCAGTGATGTATATGAAGGGGTTAGTCCAGGAACTACCACAATGTTGACACCCAATGAATAGTATATCTTTCAGATTCTGCACTCTTAACCAGTAACATACCTCCTAACCATTAATATATGCCATTTGGTTTTATTTTCTTGCATTTCTTTGGCTTCTCCCTCATCCCAGTAAAGCCCTCACTTATTAAGCTTAGTGATAACTGTTATTATAGTAAGTAGGAAAAGGGAGAGAGAAAAAGGAGGAGAAAAACTCATTTTTATGTAGTATTTGCCAAATGTCTGTTGAGTGAATATTTATATACATATTCAATGTATATGTATATATGTATTTAATCTCTATAAAATCCCTAAGCGTTAGATACTATTATTATTGCATATTTATAGAAAAGGCAACTGAGACCCCAAAAGGCAAGTAATCTATGAATTTATCGCACACTATCTATTAAGTAGCAGAACTGTGCTTTGAACCAAAAAAGTCTAGTTCCAAAGTCTGTGCTACTAACCACAAAAAGATACCAAATATATTTGGTCATCTTAGCCTGAACTTTGTATAATCAGTCACCTGAGACATAAGAGCATCCTCTATGACCATTATGGGTTATAGGTTATGACCATTATAGGTTATAAGAATGTTTTAGTCAATGACACTCCCTTTTGGCAATTTAGTGTCAGTTGGCTTACTCATTTTTTCCCTTCATTTAACATTTACTGAGACTCTGCCCTGTGTCAGGGTCTGTGCCAAATGCTAGGGGAGGGAAAGATGGAGAGAATGCAGAAATCAGTAAGAAAAGATCTTGGTCTTCACGAAGAAAGACTAAGACTTTTTTTCAATGGTTCCAATGGCTACTACTGAATAGATGCTTTGAGAAGTTTATCGGGAATCCTGGAAGGAAGCACCTTACCATGAAGTAGGATGTAGGTAAGGCTTCGGGGAGAAGGCAAGATGTCATCTGAGTATTAAAAGCTGCACAGAGAATAATTCCACCTGTGTTGCAAGTGAGGACAACTCACTCATGGTGTATTAAGGGGACTGTGGGAAGTTGGAAGCACCTCCAATTAAAAGTACTTGGTGAGGACTTCCCTGGTGGCGCAGTGGTTGAGGGTCCGCCTGCAGGGGACACGGGTTTGTGCCCCGGTCCGGGAAGATCCCACATGCCGCGGAGCAGCTGGGCCCGTGAGCCATGGCCGCTGGGCCTGCACGTCCGGAGCCTGTGCTCCGCAACGGGAGAGGCCACAACAGTGAGAGGCCCACGTACCACAAAAAATAAATAAATAAGTACTTGGTGAAGGGAGGTGATGGAAGTGAGAAGGTAGAACACAGGGAAATAAAGTTAGAGAAACAAGCAGGTTTCAGCAGATCTTGAAGAGCCATATACTAGAATGGAGTTTTGTTTTCTCTGGTGAACAGGAGCCATTGCTGGTTGAAGAAAAGATACTCAACAGAAACAGGCCTGGACCAGGTATCAGTACACATATTTTTTGTCCCAGGCTTGGCCAAAACCAGGCTCTGTGATGCTGGATGGAGCAATATTCCTTTCTGGGCTTCAGTTACTCATTTGCAAAGTGAAGACCTAGCCTCCCATTATTTCTAGGATCCCTTCCAGCTCTAAAATCGTATCTATTTCCATAATTATCCACTTGTGGTCTTTGTATAGGAAGTGGTCTGAAACACATGAGAGAATAAAAAGCACCACTGATCCCAACCAAAGATGCCAGGTACTTTCAGAGGTAATTGGTAGCATCCGTCATAGAGCATCAACATTTACTGCTCGGGGGCTGGGGTTCTGCTGCTGTTGCTGCACAGACTGGAACACCTTGGTTCTACCCAAGATTTATCCTTTGCATTTCTACAAATTGTTATTCTAATGCCTGTGGGGATCAAGTTTCATAACTGCAACCCACTCTATCAGAGGGCTATTTGGCACATGGTACCTTCATTCTTGAAGCAAAATGTTTTATTTTGCACTCAAGCTTCTCATGGGAGGAGGGAAAGATAGTGGCTCTGTGTTTGGATGCCTAACACAGTTTTTATAGCTAGAGAGGAAAAGAAAAACCTGTCACACTTTGTGTATATATTTGTTTAGCAGTTATATCCATTTCTTCTCTGAAATACCCTTTTGCAATACATATTATCACCAAATATTTGTTTTTCAGTCAGCAAATATTTAACGAAGCATTTTGGAGAACATTTACAATTAAATACACACGCACACACACATATACGCACATATACAGAGTTTAGGGGCCAGATATAAAGATTCCTCTTTCCCAGGGAAAATAACTTAGCTGAAATATATCCCCTACCTGTAGTTCCCATGCTGGATGCTTTTTTCTCCAAAGTCGTGTATTAGTAGGCATCTGTGAAATGAAAATGCATGTCAGACTTCCTCTGTTCTCTTCAATTTCTGTTCTTCTGGTGGAAAAATATGCCAGAAAGTGAGAAAATATTAGAGAATGCCAAGAAAATGTTCTTCCTGTTCAATTCCTATGAGTTTAAGAGCAATCATTAAGGAGGCTTCCCTCCTTGGAACACCAGATTCGCAGAGCAGAAGTCAAAAGTGAGCTTGTATGAGCAGGCAGTTCTGGGTATCAAGGCCTCAGCCCCCAGCATTCTGGCTTAGCTACCCTGATCATCTCTTCGGGGAAAGCACAAGGACTCTGATATCGCCTCTCCTATTTCACTCACAAAGCACATTAGAATGTTTTCTGGTTATTCTACTGTTTCCATAACTTTGGTCATTTTTTTTAATGTCCTAGTTTTCTCCTTAGTCCTATGTGTGACTTCCTACCCTGTAAGTGATGGAGACCTATATCCACAAAGTTTTTCAGCCAATCACTGTACACTTTCTTTATTCCTTTTATCCTGTTGTGGAGTCCTTTCCATTTGTACTTAATCTTTTCTTCTTGATCTCACTTCCAGAGCCCTCTTTTAAGGTGATAGGAGCTTCATAAATTCATTACCAAAGTTCCAGATTAATTTAGCTGTGTGGCTACAAGGCTAATATTTACACCACAGCTGGTTATTGGGTAAAGGGAGGCCAACTTTTGGTTTGTTTTGCTTCATCTCAGTATTGCTTTTCTCCAGTAAGTTTTGGTAAAGGGAAGGTAGAATAATAGTAAAATGACAAACTCTCAAAAAATAATCCTTGCACAAATGACACAAAGATATTGCCTAAACTACATTCCTGTGAGAATATTCCTTTTATTCCCCGGACAGCATGGAAGACCTAATGAACATTTACTCGTATTTCGAGTCAAAGCCAGAGCATTCCCCTTGCATGACTTGGCCAGTGTGCTGTGCCGGCCTTTTACATTGGAGGCTTCAGTACTCTGTATGCACCAGAATGACTGCTGGTTCACACTGCATGGACTTTAGGTGTTTCCCTGTCTCTTTCCCAGACTGAGTATGACTACCTCCAGAGCCGGTATTGTTCTTTATGCCAATTTCCATCCAAAGTATAGGGCATGTTATTTGACATCTAGAAAACACTCAAAAGATACTGACTTGCTGCATAAATAAGTGAACAGAGTGATAGCTGGATTGATGATCAAAATTGAGCAATATGAATTTTCTCAGTTCCAAAGAAGAAACTTAGCTACATTCAATTTGATTACTTGTGCCTTGTGTTTCACTCTTCTTTTGTAAAGGGCCAGTAATGAGCTCCAAAGCATATCATTTTTTTTTCTCCCCAAGCAGAGAAAAGCCACTGAAATGAGTCCCTGAATGACTATCAAACCCTGGCTGCCCTTAGGATGCTGATTCACAGGGAATTCCATCATCACGCATCCCATTTCTCTGTGTGTGTGTGTGTGTGTGTGTGTGTGTGTGTGTGTGTAGGGGGCGTATCTCTTTTAGCACATCTAAATAAGGTCTTTTTTCCTGTACAATTTCAGGAAACAAAGGGAAAATATCTTGCTTAAATCTAACTTTGAAATTCCCTATTCTCTTTTTGGTAGGAACCCATTCCCAGCAGACCTGAGCCTTTGTGTGTGGTCAAAACATATGCAACTATTCCTGACAACTAGATAGCTGGGTAAACAGGAGAAGAAGAGCAGCCAAATTTCTGCATGGGAAGAAAGGGCCTGGGACCATCTATCTTATCCCCTTTCCCTTCGCTTGTCCAGACTCTGACCATGGCTAACAGGCACGTTCCCATGTCAGTTTCTAAAAAAATCTCCTACGAGCTTCCTAACAAGGCGAATCAGCAGGCACTTCTCTCAGACTGACATCTACATTTTTAATAAGCATTCAAGTCATTCAGAAGCATGTAGTCCTGTTCATACTTGGAGCAACTCTGTTCTTTAATGCACCAAGAGTAAAATCATCAGTTCTCTTTGGCTTCAAAATCTCCACTCAACCTTTCGGTCACTTCACTCAGGGCCACACCTCTTCAGAGCTCTTTACCCTATTATTCATCCTTCACCTTCACCTTTTAAAGCCTTTTTGCCTCCTATTCTCCATTCCCAGACTCCTAACCTATATCCCTTTTGGTCCCAGATTCTGGAAAAAAAAATCACCTAACTCTTCATTACAAAAGTAGGATGTCTAACTTCTCTGGCATCTCAATGCTTTTCTGACTTTTTCTTTCTTATTCTTCCCCAGTGAGACTCTTCCAGTTAATCCTAACTTTCCTCTGTTCTCCACTGTCTCTTTAACAGAACTTGAGCATAACCCTCAGGGTTCCAAGAACACAGAGAGTTCATCAAGTTGGAATCTCCTCACTGTCCCTTTCCTCTCCCTCCAACACTTCAAATGCATTTGGGAAACAATGACTACTCTTTCATTATTTTAGGTATTCATTTGTATATATTCTTTGAAAGATCTCTGAAAAAAGTTGTCTTTCACCTTTAAAAGCTGATTCCTTGACCTAGAGCTTAAAGAGCATCACTTTACATAAGGCACTCTTTACACAAAGCCTCACTTTACATGAGGCTCTTTACATAAGAGCTTCTCCTACATTTCAACTTTTCCTTTTCCACACTATACTTTCTCTCACTCTTAAAAATATCCCACCCTTAAAAAATAGGTTTTTTCTGCTGATCATCAAAAATACATTTCCACTGATTTCCTTCCATTCGACACGAATTTTTTAAACTCTATACCTGCTCTCTTTACTTCTCCCATTCATTCCTTAATCCCCTGACCCAATCTTTCAGCCACTACAATGAAACTCCTTTTATTGAGGTCACCAAAAATAACTGAAATGTTAAATGAAAAAGTCTCATTGAAGAACTTATGCTATCTGAACATAATAGAATGAAACTTAGGTATCTTGAAACTCTCACCTCTCTTTGGCCTGTGACAAGACTGGATCTCCTTCTTCCTCTCTCACTATTCCTTCTTGTGGCAGAGATTGCTGGAACTCCATGATATCTACAGGAATCTCTTCTTCCTGGGCACACACTTAAATCACAATTGTCAGCCTTCCTGCAATTACATGTGGCCATGAGACTGAGTTCTGGCACTTGAATGTGAGGGAAAGGGGGGTGACCCACAAGAAGAAAGAAATATCTGATTGACTATGTCAAGCAGAGTCTCTCTATTGATTTACATTGGATTGTGTTATGAGCAAGAATTTAACACATTGTGTTAAGCCACTGATATTTTTTAAAACATTCAGCCTAACCTATTAATGCAATTCTTTATTCTTTCCTATGCACTCACTTTGTAAACTTGGATTTTCCTTGTGTTCTTGTTTCCAACTGTCTTCTCAGTATTTTTATATATTATCTTTGTAAAAATTTCTCTTTTCCTATGGTTCCAACCTCCCAGTCTAGCTCTGTCTAGCCCTACCTCTTTCATATCTGTGTTTACCTCTGGCCACTGAATTTCAACATCTGGATATTCTATAAATACCTCAAATTCAACATGACCAAACATAAAGACATTATCACCTCTGCCCACCGTACCTCCCCCAAAAATAAAAAAAAAAAAAACAAACAAAAGCAAATAAAAACTCAGGTGGATAGACTGAGGAATAGATACATGAATAGCTATAAAATAAAGCAAGCATAGAAAAGCATTAAATGGTGGTTGGTAATACAAATAACGTGGGTTTCAATATTTTTGTATTTAAAAACAAAATAATTTCAAATATTTGAAAATTTTTATAACAAAATACTAGAAAATTTTGAAAAACAGAAATCATTTATTCTTAATATTTGTGCATAATTGATCATAATAAGGTGATCAAACAATACCTCACTTTCCCTGACCAAGAGGATCAGTAAATGGCAGATCAGACTGTACTGTCTCCCTGTACTCTGCAGCAGCTCTTCTTCAAAATGTGCCCCAGGAAGTACACTACACTAGTTCTTGGGAGTCAAACAAATTTTTGTAATACCGTAGACTTCATATTTTACAGACTCAAAATGCATTAAGATTCTCACAGCAGTCCTGAATTTTTTTTAATAGATTTTTTTTTACCTCCCTCTCCCCATTTTCCAAATTTATTTGAACATGTAATCCAGTTATCATGTAATATCCATTAACATCTAGTGTATACTGTGGAAAGTGCCAATCTAAATTTAAAACTAACTTCTCACCATTCCCTGAACATGAAGTGTTTACTCCTACTGCTAATCCTGGACAGTGTTATTCCTTTCCTTGGAACATGCTTGCATTCATCTCTGCCCGGTTAATGCATTCATGTCTGTAATCAAGCCTTTAGATCTTGGTTCTGTCACTTCCTAACTTTGTAATTCTAGAATAATTATTTAAACATTCTGAGCTTCCTTTCTCATTTCTGAAAAAAATACATAATAATATATACCTGACTGGGTGATACTGAAGCTTAATAAGATAATATTCTTCAAAATGGCAAGCCTATAGTCAACAATAAATATGCTTCCATTTGCTTTTATTTCAGGGATGTGGTGTAGTGAAGTATAAATGAGATTAAAAGGCACACAGTGACTGTCCTAGTATTGGAAACACTTTTTAAAAGTGTATTTCTTTGGTGGTGGTTTATCTTTCCGTAACTAAATGTACCCATAGTCATACTCTCTTGCTAAACAAATCATAAAAGTTCAAAACACAAAGCCCTTCAGTGAGTGTGCATTTTTCTCCTAATATAATGCAAATCATTCATAAGGCTTATAAGGCCCTTTGTGATGTGACAGGAGGTTTACAGATGTGCTGAAATACAGATGCTTTCCTAACCTGAGGGACCTAATACTCAGGTTAATGGTTTGAGCTAGAAATAGCCCCTTTTATTTGCTCCAATGTGTCTGTGATGGATACTTTTATGTGTCAACCTGGCTGGGCTACAGGGTGCTGAGATATTTGGTAAAATATTATTCTAGGTGCTTCTGTGAAGGTGATTTTGTATGAGATTAACATTTAAATCAGTGGACTTTGAGTAAAGCAGATTACTCTTCACAATGTGGGTGAACCTCATTCAATCAGTTGAAGCCTTGACTGAATAGATCAGAAAGACCGGCTTCTTCCTAGCAAGGGAGAATTCTCCAGCAGACTGCCTTTGGACTTCATTGTGATATCAATTCTTCCTGGTTATACAGAAGATTGCCTTCAGATTCAAGCTGGAACATTGGGTCCCCTGGGCCTCCCTTCTACCAACCTTCAGACTGGAACTGCAGCATATCACCTCTCCTAGGTTTCTAGCCCTCTGGGCTACTCTGCAAATTTGGACTTGACAGCCTCTATAATTGTATGAGCCAACTCCTCATAATAATCTTTCTGTACCTATGTCTATATCTATATCTATATCTATATCTATACCTACATCCTGTTGTTTCTGTTTCTCTGAAGACCTCTGAGTAATACAGTGGCATAAAAATTTTACCATTTTCTGTGATTTTCACTAAATGAAGAAATTTGGGAAACAAGGCTGGCTCTAGTTCTCAAATTCACTGTGGCATGCCTTCTTCCAGGTCTTCGGTTTCTGTTCTCTCTACCTGAAAATAGTTTTTGTTTTCCTAATTCCCTCATGGCTATCTAACCTCTGCTCAGCCATCAGTTCTCATCTTTAGCACTGTTTCTTCTGGTAGGACTTCCCACTTGCCCCCTGTGCAGCCCCACAAAACTGCATTAGGTGCCTCTTTTATCAGCTCCCTAATGTCCTGTTCTTGGCTCTGTCCTGGTTATTACTCCAGGGTTCTATAACTGCCCATTTACTGACCTACCTCCCTACTAGATCCCAAGACACTTGAGTGAATAAGTCACTTGATACGCTTCATGTTATATCCCTAACACGTAGCTCAGTACCTACTTTATGACAGGTCCTCAAATGATATTTGTTAAATGAACAAATAAATAGAAAATATATCCACAGTTTCAAGAAGAAAAAAAGAGTTACAACTCAAAACAATCTAGAAACACTGCAACTCAAGAAATATCAAGTGAAACAGAGTCCAGGACCAAAGCAGCAGCAAGGCTTCTTATTTCTCAGCAATGCAATTAAAATGGAGTAGGGTGTTTTCCTTATTTTAGCATGTGGAAGAAGGACCATTCACACGGATGAGCTTTCTTTGTATTTAACATAGTAATCAGTTTGGGAGTCCTTTTACATCAGAGGTCATAAATATTTTCTGTACAGGCTTATACATTATATATTTTAAGCCACATGGTCTTTGTTGCAACTACTCAACCCTGCATTATAGCGCAAAATAATCCATAGACAATACATAAGCAAATGAGCTTGTGTGTGTTCCAATAAAACTTTATTTAAGAATGCTGCTGATGGATCATGTTTGGCTCACAAACCATAGTTTGCCTACCCTTGTTCTGGATGAAAGTTTCTCAGCCCATGAATGGGATTGACTGTATTGTTTCTCCATAAGCCATTATCATCAATCCCAAAACAGTTTCTATAATCACTATTTTCAGGGGGCCTGAAAAGCTAATTGGTATTACTCTTCATTGTCACACTAGAGCACATTGCAAGCAGTAAATTTCATTTGGATGATTCTTCCTTGAAGACACACAAAACCAAACTCTTTCCTGCACACCCAGTAACTCTTAGAGAAAGCAAACCAGGGAACTGACAAACTTTACATCGGTACCACAGCTGGAATCTTAGACCTGGACCTTCTCTGACTGACTTTGCCATGAGACACAAGAAGAAGTTCTCTTCATAAGAAAATAAGTGTGAGGTAAAACTGTCCCACAACACTGGGATCCCTCAGTGTGAAAAAGGATATAAAAAGGATCTGGCAGTTAAGAGAGAGATTTATTTGGAGAGAACTATTTTTGTGTTGTGAGCATTCCCCCTTCATAACAAAGGGGAGACTTGCTACTTTCTAACCCCAAGTCAAGTGAGTGAGTGTGTGTGTGTGTGTGTGTGTGTGTGTGTGTGTGTGTGTGTGTGTGTTGGGAGGAAGAGGAGAATTCAAAAGGAACACTCAGAAAGCTCCAAAAATTATTTCCTACATTGAATAGACACAGAGGTCATAGTGCAGGTACAATGAGAAAGCTACATCACACTGTGGACCTGGTTTTGCTTGGAAACTCAGTGATGTCCAGATTCATGAGTTGGAGACCATCCCAGGGGAGTGCTGTTGTCCTGGGACTCCTGCCCCCTTGACAGAATATACCACCTCAGATATGCCACTTTGGATATTATTTTGAGCCGAAAGCAACTGAAAAACTGCAGATGCAGGAAGTTTCTCTGTTCTCTCCCCCTCTACCTGAAAGCAAGGCATACATTTCCCATGAGACATGTGCCTTACCTGTATCTGGAAGAGAAAAACATTCTTAACACCAGAGATGGGGTGTGGTTGCTGAGATGAGTCTTTACAAAAAAATCTTGCCAAAATAACTTTCATTTTCCATTACTTTCCCCTCACATATTTTCTATAAACTTTTCTATAATTTACCACCCCTAGCCCAAAGCCCCCTTTTCCTTTGTCTTGTCGTGTCACCACAATTTATCACTCTTTGTCAAAATGATATATAAGCCCTTGGATCTAACCGCTTCTTTGAGGTTTTTACTTCTTCCCAAGAAGTCCCTTGTGCCACATAAAAATATTAACATGAATAAAATTTGTCATTTTTTTCTCCTGTTAATGTGTCTTTTGTCCATTTAATTCAAAAACCCCAGTCATAGAATCTCAGAAGGTAGAGGAAAAGTCCTTCTCTCATACACTGTCAAGGCATAAGAGCCAAAGTTCACTTGAAGTCAGATGAAGGTCCCACCCGTGAGAACGCTGGTATGGAACCCTCTTTAGATCTTGTCCACAGACTCCTTGAGCAGCTGATGGAGAAGCAGTGGAAAGCAGCTGCATGTATACCACAGAAGTTCAAGACTGACAAAGGGAGCCACCAAAGATTCCATGCAGTTGCTATGAGAGAAGGTGACCAACACCATTACTAATCTACATGATCCAGAGAGGGTGAAACATGGCTAGGGAAGCTGGGCACCCTTACATTCCTCCACTGACCCCTCAACATATACACACACGTAGAGACCTTGACAGGGGTAAAGAGCAACTAGCAAGAAAGGCAGGAGTGAGCCTAAAAAAGAAGATAGAGGTTCCATCTGTGCTCTCTTACTCAGACTGAATCAGTTCTGAAAGATGGAAATATTTAATCCTATGTCAAGTTTAAGCTTAAATTCTTATACTTTACTATACAGGCTAAGTACTGCTTTGAGACTCTATCTATGACTTAAAGTGTTGACAGGACCTAAGAATAATGAGACAAAGTCATGGGATCTGCTGGAGTTGGTATTCTGGAAAGGGGGAAGACTGCCTCCATCGAATGCCTGAATAAAGTTTCAGAGGAAGTAGAAGAGAAGAAAAACTGGCTTTTGATCATGATCTCTGTATTATTTCTTACAACTACACACTTTTTTGGAGAAAAAGATAATTGTCAAATAGACTAATTTCTTTAACACCATGCTAATCAACACAAGTTGAAAGTCCACCTTTTTCCACCACTGTATTAGGTGTCAGTGAGTATATAAAGAATTGTACATTAACCCCACCTTCAATCAGTTAATGATAAAGCAGAGTCAGCTAAATAGTTAAGTAAAAAGTATCATAAGAAATGGTTCTTTCCTTCCAGTCCTGAAACTCTTTGAGGGTCAGGAACATGTGTTTTTCCAGCTCCAGCTAGATCATTGACTAGAAGCACTTAATAGGCAGTCAAGGAATATTTGAAAGATGAATAAATAAGTGTTATGTAATATAAGAGATTTTAAGATTATTTAAAATAGAAAGCAACAGCAATTCTGGAGTTCTACAGTGCAGTTCCCTAAAAACAGATGTCTGATTTCGATGACATGTGAGTTTTACTTCTAACTTGTAGATAATGAGCCAAAGAAACCTTGGGATTTTTCATGATAAAAGCTCATATTAACAGACATTTACACAAAATTGGCCTTTTAACAGAGAGATTTTTTTTAAAAAAAACAGTCCTAAAATATTATCTTTCTCATTTTGCTTTTTAAATAAAAGGGGTGATTATGAATTGCTTTTCATTAAGGAATTACCATTTATCTTATCACAATATTTACTCTATTTTCTTATGTTTTATATTTCCTTATTGCTGAAGAAAGAGCTCAGAAACTCGACTGCATGAAAATAACTGTTGATTTTTACATTCAAATGACTGTATATTTCCTCTATACTTCTGATGGTTTTCCTAGCTTGATGTTAGAAGAACGTGCTAATGTCAAGGGTCATGGAGAAGTTCATTAGCTTGATGCTGCAATTCCTAGGTAAGATCTGACTGCATTTCAGTCCCAGACATCTTGCTGCTCCTTTACAAATGCATCACTACAGCTCCTAAAATTTAACTCAATTTGCCATCTTAGAAGAGGCCCTAGGAAAAGCACTCATCATAAAAAATAAAAAAGTGGACCCAGTAAAAAGAAAAACAGTCCTCCCCCAAAACACCTCTTTGCAAGAAAGAGTGAAAAATGTGAGTTCTGACCAGACTGCTTCTCCGAGGAAAGGGGGAAAAATGTCTGAAGATAAACACACACACACACACACACACACACACACACACACACATTTAGATGCAGCTGAAAAAACGAAGTCAGGTTTAGAAGGCCTGACTCCAAAGAAAATAGGTTTTTAAAACTTCTCTTGGGAATCTCTCATCTGTGCTCAGTGCTGAGCTATGTATCTCATGCACCCACCTCTCTCTCAATTAACAGATGCCAGGCACAGGGCAACAGGGAAGACCTCCTGCTTCTGTCTCTTGAGAGTCCAAGATGGTGTGAACTTCAGATTCTGGCTGACTCAGGCCATCGCCACCAGTTGCTTTCCTAGTAAAAGAACACATTCATCCAGTAGTGTAGGGCTCTCTCATTAAGCAGGAATGCATTCTCAACTGGCCAATCCTTCTCTGTTGATGACAGATTTAGAGGCACGTTTATGTACAATGGCAATGCTAAGGCATAATTAAACCTTAAAAAATTATTTTTGTGTAAGAAAGATGCACATACCTAATACTACTAAGAGTTATTAAAGACTTAATCTCTTACTTAGGATAGTTCTAAGTATTTTTCATTAGCTTGTTTAGTTCTTGATACAACTCTGAAATAGAGACTATTATTTCTTCATATTTTGGGGATGAGGGAGCAGAGAGACAAGAGAGTTCACATATGGCCAAGGTCATAAAGCTAGGAAGTGGTAGAGCCAACACTTAAACCCAAGTATTCTGGCTCCAGAATCCATCCTTTTATTCCCTATATTTAATATAATTAGTCACTAAATTAATGTTAGGCTCTTACACTTCATGGCAACAAGATTTAAAGACCTAATAGTCAATAACATAACTAGCATGCCCCACTTTATTGGTCTGGAGTGTGAATTAAATCACATATATTTTAATTGCCAAATAACATAATTCAATACTCCTACCAGGACACAGAATATTCCTTTTTCTCCCCAGGTCAGTTCCATTCCTTAAGATGCATATTCATACAATTCTGTCTTGATCAGGATTCCCCTTTGAGCAGAAATCAAGGGTTCTACCTGGAGACTCAGGGCCACTAAAACCCCAATTAAGAGCTGATTTCTTCAGAACAAGACTCACAGCTTGCCTGGTCATCACTGTGGAAGAACCTGTGTGTCATAACTAAAGAACTTCGGCCAATGACAAGGACTTCACTGTGGAGGTACCTAGAGAGAACCAACTAGAACCAACTGGGGGTAGAATTGGAAAGTCCTCTATCATTGCCATGAGCATCACTGATGCATCAGGCTGGCCTTAGGCACAGTCCTGCTGTGCTCACACCTCTGCTGGAGCCTCTGTCTGTCAGGCAGTAGAATAATAAGAAGGAGAAGGCTCTGTCCCATGCTTCTGCTCCCTTTACTATGGTACTTTATTTAAAATTTATATTCACTAACAGTAATGAAAAAGTGTATCCATAATACCAAATGCCTGGGTTAAAAGAATCAACAATTCCTCATGATTATTGGATGTACAGCTTGGGTCAACAATTCAAGTGACTCAGTCATTTGCTATTAAGTTCTCTTATGAGAAAGTGCCATGGAAATCAGTGTCTTTTATTGCCCATCGAATTCACTTAAGTCTATGTCAATCTTGAGATAGGTTCTGTTAATCATAAAGCTCAAAGAGGAAAGAATTGGTACTCAGGAACCTTTTTGTCTCGGGAGGTTCCCTGAGTCCCAGGCAGTTAGTCCTGCCTTTCCCAATATCCTTGGATTTCTGCATAACAAGGCATTAGAGGGGAAATGTTGTCAAAACACACATACTATCTTTTGACACCAATCTTCTCTACAGCCCTAAATAATTACCTTAGGGGACACTGATTATTTTTTAGAATATAGGGAGGGTTTTGAATTTTGCTTTAAAAAGCAAATAATAAATATCAGCTATGGTGAATGGGGTAAAATGATTTAGGATCCACTGTTAGGTGAAGAAAGAAACAGGTGGCTATACTGATAAGCTGGGTTTAGACATATTGAACAGTAAACTTTAGTAATTAATGCTTTGACTTTATTTAGTTTTCCCAATGAGTGTAAAAAGATTTCAAAATGTACATTGTCCTATACAGATCACTCCATGCCACCCTCTGCCCTTCTTACCCTTCTCAAGGAAGAAGGGTGTTGTTTGTTTTAGATCAATACTTAGAATCTTAGACTGAAAAAGAACTTGAGACATTACCTGATATTTCCCTTGTGAAATCTAAGACTCAGTTGTTGTGACCTGTGTTCTGTGCCCAGATGGTACAGGAAAAAGCAGGGTGAGAATCCAGTTCTTTGGAATCAGTACACAGGGTTCTCCTATACACAGACCCTTGCTGATTCAGTTGCATCAATTTAATTTGTACTGATGATGTGATTCTAAGTGGACTACAAGGAAAGCTCCAGTTGTTAGTGATGACAACTTTCTTTCTCTAACTGCGTCATGGCTTGCGAAGTGTGATGCTGTCAGGAGGTCAGGATGTTCATGGAACATGAAGTCACATTTTATGATGACTCACAAAAGACAACTTGTATGGAAACAGTAACTAAAGTGCCTGATAGCAAATATGATTTATTCATGTTACACTATTCATACACATTATTTCATATTAAGCTCCTATCCTTATGAAGTCAGGAGACTTACTCTGATTCTCTTAAGTAGAGACAAGAGACTAGCCTTCTTATGACCATGGTATAACATGGTAGTTGAAATTTGAACAAAGTGATTTGGTTTCCAATCCCAGTTCTACCTCTTGAACAAGTTACACAACCAACTAGAGCTCCAAGTTCTACAATTGGGATAAGGAATAATAAAATGTTACTGGTTTATTATGAAGATTAGAGAGTCTGGCACACAGTAGAAGTAGACTGCTATTATCAAAATCTCCATTTCAGACCTCTGGGGTTTCCAGTCTCACATATAGAGCTTAGAAGTCATTCTCCTGCCTTCACAGCAAGAAAAAAGCTGAACACACTGAAAATCAACAGCTCTTCTTAAGTCCATCAGAGAATTGAGGCCACAGGGCAAACTGCTACCCTGAAAATTAGAGACAGAAAACCACAGCTTATAAGGAGAAGCCCACAGCCCTAGCCAATATTCTTAGGAAAAATTTAAACTATAATTGAAGAATTGCTATGTGTTCAGTGTATATTATTGTGAGAATTAAGAACTTCAATGGGATGCAGTGCTGAGGCAGGGCACACTTGTGAGTTTCACCTCTAAGCATGCTAACAAATTCTCATTGTGGAGAAAACCCTCATTCTTCTAGTAAGAAAGAGAGGAAAAATAACCGTTTTGAAATACACCCAGAGCTTTCTATTCTTCTCAACTAGAACTGCCCTCAAGGGAACCAATTTTACCAGAGCTTAACCAAACTGGGATTTTACCAAAGCTTAACAAACATGGGGGAAAAAATATTTAACTCCAGGCCCGTTTAACCTTCCATAGTGGAGGAAGGAAAGATCCAACTCCAGCCCCCTCTAGTCTTCAGCATGGAGAAAGACAATTACCCAACTCAGGCTCACTGAAAGACTGAAAACTAATCGTTAAGAATGTAGAATGCTTCCTCTTCCCTAAAATCTTATACCACATCAATAGGGATCCTGTATAACAACAGGGGATTAGAGCTAATAGAGATGCAAGCCTCAGATCCTATTTAAGAAATCTCTAGGAAAACCCCAAAACGAAAAGAGACACAAAAACAAGGACAGTAGAGGAAATTTTAGCTTCTGACACCACAGCTACAGCAAAGAGTAAACACAGAAAACTCTTAGCCCGATAAACATAAAACCTCGCACTAAAGGTATATCTAACTACTCTCCCTTTCAGGCTTAAACTTAGTATACCATTTAGTATACCCTTTCTTCTACCCATATATAGTTGGTTGAATAGTGTCCCTTCAAAATCCATGTCCATTCAGAACCTCAAAATGTGACCTTATTTGGAATAGTCTGTGTTGATATAATTAGTTAAAATAAAGTCAAACTTTAGGGTGGGCCTTAAATCCAATGACTGGTGTCCTCTCAAAATGAGGAAAGAGAGGCTGAGACATACTCAGAGACAGAGAAATACACAGGGAAGAAGGTCATGTGACTATGAAGGCTGAGATCAGTCTATAAGCCAAGAAACACCAAGGGTTGTCGAGAGTCCCCAGAAGTTAGGAAGAAGCAAGGCAGGATTTTTCCCGAGACCCTTCAGAGAGAGCAAGATCCTGCTGAGAACTTGATTTTGAACTTCTAGACTTCAGAACTGTGAGAGAATTCATTTCTGTTGTTTTAAGCCACCCAGACTGAGGAGTTTGTTACCACATTCCCAGGAAATTAATAAAGTAATAAACCATCCAATTAAAAATGTCAGTATAATAATACTAATACAATTGCTCAAACTCGGAATGAGCTTTCCATGGGTGGAAATGTGGATTCAGGAGATGCCTGGAAGAACTTGGAAATCTTCATTCATATACATTACTTATTCAATACATTTTTAGTCCTCATTCATATACATTACTTATTCAATACATTTTTAGTAAGTATTGTAGAGAAGATTTCTTAAAGTTTTATTTATAATGTCCATAATTTGGAGGATAACATAGAATTAGAAAAAATGTAAGATTTGGAGAATTTCCCAGTGGAGGTCAGCAGAGATGGGGAGATAAAGGAGAAGAAAAAGTCATAGGGACAGGACTAGGTTTTGGCTCACTTCTTGAACATGATTTGATTAAAAGCATGCAAAAAGAAAAAAGAAAAAAGAAAAAAGAAAAAATTAGGATGACCCAGTTTGAAGAATGGTTCAATTATAATATTGTTAAAAATCCTGACTCCTTAAACAATGTAAAGGAATTGAACCCAAAATAGACATTCCTCCAACTGAGTTTTAGGAGGAATTATACCAGTTAAAAATTACCTCTACCCTTTTGATAGCCTTGGAAAAGAAACCTTACTGAATAGATGTGGGAGGTGGAAGACAGAAACATTAGTTCCTATCAAGTGGTTGGGATACCGTACTGCTTACCTTGTTTGTAAAAATGATACATTGACTTTCGGTTAACTTCCACAATAACAGCAAGGCAAGCTACCAGAAATGGGGGCTCATGGCAGTTAAACTGTGGTCTGAGAGATATCATTAATAATGCATCTTGACCAGACACAACTATCCTAAGCAAGGAGGTCTTAGTTGGGAGCATATTGTTTCTTCCTAGATGTACAAGAATCTGTAGTCAGCTAACACCAATTTCATCTTTACCTTGATCATGACACCCACTTTTTCTTCTGTGTCCATTTTTAACAGCATTCAATTTGGTCAAATCAAGAAATTTGGGGAGGTTTTAGAAAAGTTAGTCAATTTTCAAACCAGTGCAGAAAACGTTCTGTGAGCAGAATTCGACAGGGTACCTGGCACAGGTAGAGGCACTAGGAATTCAGAGATGAAAAAACCCAAAAATGTTCTAATTGAGTGAGTTTCCATGAAGAGATGCTTTGCTTTATTTACACTGGAATACTCCTAAGGTGGACTGCATGGTGGGGTCATGGGCAGAATGTCCCCATGTAGATTCATAGTCCCTAAAGAGAAGGACACTAAGATTGTTTCCACTATCTCCAGGAGCCTCTTTTCTCCACTAGTGTTTATGGGGATCCAAATTTGGTTCACTATGTCACTCTGTGCCCTCCAAGTCTGTAATACTGCCTTTACAGTTAGACAGACCTAGGCTATATTAAACATGATACTATAGTCCAGTGGTTAAAACTGGGCTCTAAACTTGACTGTCTAAATTTAAATTCTGGTCCAGTCACTATCAGCTTTGAAACCCTGGGCATGTTACTGATGTTACCAGTCACTCATTCCCTCATTAGAAAATAAGAAGACTAACAGTGCCTTTCTCAGAGTTATTGGGAAGATTAATGCATCTACATATAAAAGATGCTTAAGACAGAGTTTGGCTCAAAATAAGCACTCAATAATGTAAATTATCATGGTGATGAAAAAGAAGGAGATGATGATGATAGTTTCTTATAAGCTGAGTCATTAAGATAAGTCATTAAACTCTTTCAGACTCAGCTCCTTTAGCTGTAAAGTTGAAGATAACACCTTTTACTCTAAAAGATTGTCTTTAGGATATCATGAAACACAATATGTGAAAGCTTTATGAAATACAAATGGCTATGCAAAAGAAAAATTGCTATTATATCAAGTTTTTCCTCCCCCTTGGTCTGTGAACCCATCTGACAATCTGGAGCCAGAAACCCTCTTTGAAGGTGAGCATCTGCTATTCATTTGCAGCTGAATGCTATGAAGAGGCCCAGGATTGCCAGGTCTCCTGATTTTTCAAGAGAAAATGCAAATATACACTTTTGTACATCTCTCTCCCACTTCCATCCCTGCAGTTTTAAATGTTGGTAACTAAGTCAGATTGGGTAACAGCAAAACAAATTTTGGTACTGTCAACAGCCCAAGAATTCTGGTATCCATCTCTGTTTAAAATAAGTTGGTACTGGGTCCATAATCAGATACACAGCCGGTACTTCTCTTATGTATCATATGTGGAAAAGGTACAAATAGAAGACAGGTATAAGATTCTAGTTCCTGAGTCAAGAGATCACATGGAATGCAACTCTGGATACCTGAGGGCCAAAACATATAATCCTGGGTACACAGTAGTCACTAATAAATATTGATTGAAAGTATCATACAATTCTATCTGTACACAATAATATCAGAAATATCCGAATTAAAGAATAGCAACTGAAAACATAGCGGGGACTAGGAGCAACTAAAATATTCTAAAATATTTCCTGACTTCCCTTTGTTTTTTTCCTTCATTCATTCACTGAAAATAATACTTACTAGCCATTTACCAGGTGCCAGTTGATGTGCTAAAAACTATTTTACTAAGTTGTATTCAGCAAGTACAAGAGAAAGCAAAGTGGCTGGTGAGGTTAAAAAGGAGAGAGCTGGAAAAAATTAGATGGTGTAGGGCCTTGCAGAAGTTCAAAGAACTTTCTTGTTTTCTCTAGACAATGTGGGAAGCCACTGGAAAGTTTTGAGCAAAGGAGTGACCTGATTAGACGTGTTTTAAGAGAAGTAGACTGGCTTTTTTGTTGAGAATAGACCAAGGGTGAAAGCAGAGCTCACAGGTAAGATGGTTTGCAGTAATACATGCAAAAGATGATGGAGACTTGGGCCAAGGTAGTTACAGTGGAGGTGGTGAGACATTGATGTGGTTTTGAATTTTTCCTTAAAGTGTAGCTAGTAGCATTTGTTCCTAAATTAAAAGTGGAGAGAGAGAGAAAGGAAAGATTCAAGGAAGCCAAGATTTCTTAATCTGAGTAGCTGAAGAGCTAGAGTTCCCATTTACTGAGATAGAAAGGACTTCAAGAAAAGCAAGTTTAAGGGGTGAAATCAGTTTCAACATGTAAATTCAATATGCCTATTTGTTATCCCAGTGGTGATGTCAAGTAGGTAATTGGATATATGAGTCTGAAGTTCAAGTAAAAGGTCTAAGCTATGGATATTAATTTGAGAGTTATCATCATATAGATGTCATTTAAAGCCATGAAGCTGGATGACATCACCAGGCAGTGAGTATAGATGCAAAGAGAAGAGATTCAAGCATGAGTCCTGTCTCTCCTCCCCCACCAGGTTGTTTCATGTTAATTCTTATGCTACAGTACAATGGCAATAAATAAGCAGTTTATACTTCACAGTCTTTTGTGATTCTGAAGATAATATTTTAATGTTTTAAGATGTAAGCAATTTGGTGACACAGTGTTCCTTCATCTAAAGCAAATGTTACAAGACTAAGGCATATGGAGAAAAGATGAAGTAAGTTTGCTTATTTTAGAATAAATTTATTTTCTTGTCTCCCTGGACACACAAATAGATAACTGGGAGTAATATTTTTCCTAACCATTCTTAATCTCTGAAACTATAAGCCATTAGCATTGTACTTGAATAAAAAGTGAATGCTTTCTGAGTTATAGTGGTCTTTTAAGAACTAAGGAGAAAATTATGGCAGTTTTCCAAGTGTCTTTAATCTTCCTGTCACAAAAGTATGTTAGACCTGGATCTTGAATATGATAACTCTCACACAGAAAAATTAAATCTCACTACCAGTAGGTTAAAAGCTAGGTCCTTGTTTTGTGTTAATTTTAATCAAATTATTAGCACAATAGCAAAGTTTCCTGAATGAACTTTATTCCATCTAGTTTCATCTCTCTGGATGACTATAGAGAAAATAATTAAATTTCTTTTGGAAATTAGCAATTTTCCATAGCATACAAAGGGATGGAGTATTGCCTTCTAGTCCTTAAGCCAGCACATTTGACATTCTGTTTGGCCTTTTTCTAATTTTTATTTGTAATGAGAATGAACGATTTTAATGAATACTCACAAAACAGTAAAAATACGAAATGTGAAATCAAAGATACAAAGCTAACCAAACTACAAAAACCGTGCTTAGCATGTTAAAAATGAAAGGCATTCCTAAATTTGAAAATTTAACATGGAAGATTTTATGTGATTTGATCAAAACTAACTGAGCAGTATCTCATTACTATATAATACCCAGAACATCGAGTAAGGAGGAGAAAAATCTATGGCTCTATCCACTCCCCTTCAATTACCTTCGTGGAATAAATGTGATTCTCAATCCACTTGACAAAACCACCTAGATGGAAAATGGTGTTGATCAGAACTGTTCCCTAAATCATAGATGGAGTTAAAATATCCTACAGGAAGGTAATGAAAGAGAGGTGGAGAGCTAACAAGGTGAGATCTTTATAGGTATTGCAATGGGGATCATTTGAAATATGGTGACTAAGTCTATTTTAAAGTTAGAAATACTTTAATTTCTAGCCCTAGGAACTCACGGGAACCAGAGTGTTTACACTGGGTGTACACACCATCCCTCATTTCCTTTTCGAACCCGCCACTGCCAAGGTTGGGTGGGGGGAGGTGCTCCTGTCAACAAAGCCATCTTTTCATTTCTTGAGCTCTCAGTAGGGAAAGAGCAGGGTTGGGTGTGAGATGTGGCTTGTCAGTCCCACCTCACCTCCTCCAAAACAGAATAAAAATAGTTACTTTGTTTATATTTCATTAGCGTCATACTCCCTTTTACTCACACTTAATCAAGGTCCTTTTTGGACTCAGGAACGAAGAAGAGTTTAAAGGTTGCCCTTCTGTGTGTGATGTGCTCTGAACCGAGTTAACAGGGCCTGTTGATTTATGGGAACTGTATTAAGTCAACACTGGTGTGTTGGGGACCTCCTGGCTCTCCTACTGACCAATACTGTGATTTGCAGGTTTATTACCATTTCTGTGTACATCAGGAGCTTATTTCTTTTAGCACTTTCTTTTCAAAGACAGGCATTTTTTAAATCCATTTTTCACTGTGAATGTGATTCAGATCCTCTTCTGTGACTTTTCTCATAAGAGAATGTTTAGTTATTTTTCAACCATGTGGTTCCAGAGTAAAACAAAATAATAATCCTTTTCTTAGGGAAGCTCATCTGTGTATTGCCGGAAGGTCCCTTGCGATGGTCAGGCTGAAATTGCTTCATTTTCTTACCATAGTAAAAAGAGCATATGGTTTGAGCTTGTACAAATCTGCGTTCAAATCCCACCTATGTCACCTTCTTACATGGTCTGTTATTTCAATTCCTGAAGCCTCAGTGTCTTCATCGTAAAAAAGGAAAAAGTAAATCTATTGGGGAGAGTTGGGATGAGGGTTAGATTTGATGACGTGTAAAGCAAGCTTGCACAAGTGTTGGCATATAAGTGCTCTCTTCCAGAATCCTGGTTTCATTTTTCCAATGGTGCTTCATTGATCATACCATATACATCATGCCTATGAACAAATACTTAATGGAAAATGAGCTAGGCCAATAATAGAGCTAGTTATGCTAAGGACTATACTAAAGATTTTATATAGCTCCTCTCTTTTATTACTAGAAAATCCCACCAAAACAATATGAGCAGCCTCACTTTCAGAACAGAAAATAGAGGCAGAGGATGTTTAAATAACTTGCCAAATTCATAAAGCTGGCCAGTAGGTATGTCTTTGAAGATCTTATAGTTAAACACAGAGCGACTCTGCACACTTGCCAGCTACACCCGTGTGAGGCACTAGGTGCCGTGCATTTGTGAAGGGTTTAATTCTAGTCTTCACTGTCCTGAAACATGACCCCAACTGCATTGTGCTTAACTTCTATTCACTTCGGCAGTATCTATAATGAAGGTGCAACTGGATCATGAATTTATAAAAATTGAGACTATCCAGTGATTCCCAACTCCAGTTTCAAGACAGACTTGTGTTAGGTTAAGTCGTGAGGTATGACTAAATTGATAATTCCCAGCAATACTAAGAATTCTATTTGTTGACATTCATTTTCTCTAAAAACATAATAGTGAATTTTAGCAGAATCTCATTCAGTGTGTTCCCATATGCATTCTTGGGTGGGATAAGAAGTCGGGGAGATGACAGCCTGTGTCCTTCTTCTGGACCCTCAGTCCTCATGGGCAAAGTTGATAACCCTGCCCCCCCCCCCATGGAAAACATCAGCCCTCTTCTTGCTACTGAAGAAAATAAGTTTGAAAACTACAGTCTGTGGTATAAACTGAAGGGAAGGGTTTTCTCTGTTCTCCCGTTGATCCCTTGCCTCGGATGTCTATTGAGTCACAAATGTTTCTTGGAAGAAACCTAAGAGTACCTTGAAAATAAGGTGTGATAGAATTCCCTCTAAGCCTCTATGATAGTTAATTTTATGTGTCAACTTGACTAGAATTTATACCACTGGCTTTCCTGGGTCTCCAGCTTACAGATTGCAGGTCATGGGACTTCTCCACCTCCATAATTGCATGAGCCAATTTCTTATAATAAATCTCATTCTGTATATATATCTTATTAGTTCTTTTTCTCTGGGGAACTGTGACTAATACATCCTCAATACTTTATAATAAGACTGAGTGAGAAGGACACTGAAAGAAAAAAAAAGAAAATATATATATACTGATACACTTCTATTTCAATTATTTTATCAATTTCCATCTCCCCCCCAAACAGATCTCTGGTTTTCTGTATAAGAATAAATGGAACATCTATCCAATGATGACCAACTGGGGTGAAATTCCCACTGTGAATGTCCCCAGAAGGCTTTAAGGAGTGGGTAGTATGCTCTAAACTGGGTTTCTTTTCTTCTCCAAACACATACTCTGAGATGTTCCTAGGGAAAAACCTTCTGGTATACCACCAAATAAATTGTTTTCCCTTTGCATAGCACTGGCTAGTTTGCTGCCTACCCCTGGCCATGAGTGTTTGTCAGGCTTGCCACAAGGAGGAAAACACAGAGTGACAGGGCAAGCAGAATTGGCACAGGGCAGATTCCATAAATTTCTGGTTGGCTTTATGTTTTTTAAAAAAAATCATCACCTAACTTTCAATAATATTTTTAAAATGAGTTTTAATGATGTTAGTAAACATATTTATATGCATTCAGAACTAAAATAAGGTGAAACTTGCAAGACACAAAATGAATAAACATCATGTTTGCTTTTTTTTTTTTTTTTTTTAGCAGCTGAAGTTTCTAAATATCCTCCACTACAGAGGTCAAGTGACCAAAATTTAGAATCTCGGAGAGGAACAGACACATAATCACACTGATGACTTTAATGAGGAAAATCATCGGCTAGGCAATGACATAGGGAACACTTAACAAGATCAGACTCCTCGACATTCTGCAACCTTCCCTAAATAAAATTATTATGTCATGTTCAATTCATCTGTCATTCCTCACACTTTTAACTACTTGAGACAGGATCACATTGTTTTCCTCTTGCCAAATCAGCTTTTGGATTGACCTCTTCCAATTTGCATGCAGATTCATCTGATTGTAAGTGAAACGGTGGCCTCAGATCCCTGGTGCTACCCTGATACTTAATCCACCCCTACATTTTACTCATGCTTTTTGATCTTTCTAGATATCTTGCTCTTCAGATGTGAAGGCACCAGCATCTCGAAATTCTTCCAGATAATATCATGTGAGCTGATCAGTGGTTTTGTCTCAGTAGGTTCAGAGAAAAATGATTTCAAAATGTACTGAGGGTAGACCCCAGTTCTGGCCACAGACTAAGAGTGGGAATTAAAACTTGAGTCTTGTGGTTGGAAAGGTGTATCTCTAAAGCAGCTTGCCTCTGGATTTCCTAGATGGCCTACTTGCAAAGAGGAGACCAGACTCACTGTGTACCACTGCTCGGTCCAGTTGGCATACTAAGTGCCCCTTGAGTCTGCTGGGTAATATTTTCTGTAGTTAAAAAGTTTATCATATACACATATTGAAACAAAACAGCTAGGCACAGTGTATCATTGGAAGCAACTACTATCTTCAGGTCAACTAAACACCCTATTTTTGTCAGAAATTTCTATTTTTTCAGAAATTCCAACTTTACTTGAGCCAAATTTTTTTTTCTTTTTTTTTCTATGAAGGGGGTGTCCATAGGAAATCTTCATTTTGTGTGCATAACGTAGCATCTGTTAGAGTCCTAAGAGACACCTCAAAAGATTAATCAGGAAGAAAGTAGACTGTAATTTTGAGGTATTAATTATTCCATATTATATTTAATTTTTAATTCTATCTTCATTCTTCTCCTTCTCCCCCTTCTCCCACTTTTCTCACCTTTCTCCTCCTCTTACTACATTCACTTTTAATATTTCCTGTGTGAGAACACCACTGGGAGACAGCCATCAGGGAAAAGAGGAATCGATTAAACTTCAATCACATCTGAAAATATGGGGTCTTTCTTCTTCCTTTCCTCCATGCCTTCCTATTCCTCCTCTTCCTTTGTTTTGTTTAAGAGTGAGGATACGTGGAGGGGGAAGTAGGAGTCGGGAGAGGTGAACCTCAGGAGTGGGGGAGGTGACATGTAAAGTGGTATCGATGGATTTCAGTGCCTTTATTATCCACCAACTCTACAGTACAAAAGAGGAACAAAGAAAGAAGGAAACAAATAAACAAACAATCAAAAAGGAGCTTAAGAATCAGACTAGTTTAAGAATGCAAACCAACTGGTTTAAGAACTCAGATTGGTATTTGAATTTCAACTCTGTCGCTGGCTGAGTTAAATCATGTAATCTCTCTGAACCTCAGTTACCTCACTTACAAAATTCAAAAATGCACACCTTCCTTGAGTGTTTTTTATGGAAATTTAGTAAGAGAATGTGTGCGAAATTTCCGACATAGTACAAAATAAAGTATACACATTATAATTATTTCAGATATTGAAAGTTGCTGATATCTTATAACTAATTATTATCATCTATTAATATAAGAACTATTTTCCATATATATTTAATATATCTTATTATATATACATATATTAGTTTTTATCATGGTATTAAAGAACATAAATGTAACTAGTACCAGATTTCTAATTCCTAACTTTAATATAAACTCTCTAAGTTAAATCTATATCTTGGGCTTATGGGGGGAAAACTAGACTACAGCACATTTAAATTCTAGCAGTGTCCTGTCTATAATATTGTCTTCTTGATAATAGGGACATGTGCAATTGGGTATATTTTGATCAGTAAAAAGTCTAATCATTTTCTATAGCATCTTCTTGGCTTTATTACAGTGCTCTAATGCACAGCATAAATTGCACCTGCTTCTATAAAAAGTAAATCAATATTCAAGAATTAGAATACAGACATATGTTCAAATTATTCATTCATGAGTTATTCTAAAAATAAGCTCTATTCTGGGCACAAGTGCAATAAATGAATCAATCAATTTCCAATAAAAATAAATAGCCGGAATCTTGCTTTAAGGAAGTGAAAGTTTTGTCAGAAAAGTGGACATTGTACCAACTCTAGGCTAAGTGGCAAAATTCAATGTTAAGTTATATTAGTTGCTCATTTGAACTCTTACCTTAGGGAAAGATGTAATTCTGCACCCTAGAAACAAAGAAGCAATGAAAATAATTGATGGTAAGCATCCACTAGTCACTGACTGAATAGCTATTTTACATTATTCAAAAATGAGTGAACTACCAAAATCTTATACACACACACACACACACACACACACACACACACACACACAATGAATTTTTTCTTATACTTCAAGTGAGCATGGACTCATACAGAAACAGAATAATTTAACTTGAAGTCAAACAAACCAGGGTTGGAATCTTGGTCAGTCACTGACTTGTGAACCACAACCAAGTTTCCACATCTGTAAAACAGTAATAATAATAATATCAACTTTATTATTAGATGGTTGAGAGAATTCAATCAGTTACATTTTGGTCTGATATATTCCTCTTTGCTGTAAATTCTATGATAGTAAGGATTAAGTATATCTTCACTTCTATATTCCTAGTTTCTAGTGAACTCAATAAATATCCACTGCATGAATAAATGAGCAGATGAATGAATTAACACATTATATGCATTATTTAATTCCAAGCATGGTAAAGAGGTGGAATAAATAATTATGCATTTTTTCTGTTTTGCATAACTTTCCTTCCTATCTAAACTTATCCATTATTTTCTAGCAAAATTCTTTTCTTTCTTCCCTTCCTACTTCTTTTCCTCTCAGTCTTCTTTCTTTTTTCTCCTTTCCTACCTCTTTTTTTTCCTTGTTGCCAACGTTTGTATTTTCCTCCCTCCCATTTTCTCTCCCTGCTACCATTCTGCCTCACTTCCTTATATCAGGTACAAAAATTCCCACGGTCCAATTATCCCTACTACATTCTACTGTAAATTAATTAGTTTATAAAAAACAGTAAAATAATGAAGTATCATGTACTATCGCAGTAGGGAAATGTTAGATGTGAAAGTTATTTTTGCCATTTATATATTAGCCCAACTTATATTTTTACTTCTAGACTCTAGCTATAATGCCCATCTATCTTGTGACAAGTTTATTGCAAGCGTGCCAGCCAAGTATATTTTTTACCAATAAAAATTATCTTCATTTTTTAAGATAGAAAAGAAATACTCTTGAAAAATATGATCACTAACTTAATTTCTACCTTTTTTAGGGTCTTTCTTGAGTATATAATGTATAGCATTTACCAAACATCTACTGCAGGCCCACACATTATATTTATAAGCTCAGTTATTCCATGCAGCAATCCTACAAGCTAGATGTGATTCTACCTGTGTTGAACAAATTCTAAAAACGAGGTTCAGGACACTTAAAATTTCCTTGCACAATGTCTCAGAACAAGTAAGTGGTGGAATCAGTATGCAAATTCAGCATTTTCTACAAAGCTCACGATATTTCCACCACACCAGGCTCTCTCTAGATAGACTCTCTTGACAAAAAGCAACCTGGTTTCCTTGACTGAACTCATCTACTCTTGCATTGGCATAATTATAGTCTGAGTTTCTCAAACACCTGGACGGTAAATGTGTTGCCAAGTAATGTAAAAAAATCACATCCCCCATAATTTTCATAATACAGCAATGTTGATGCAGCCGGCAGCTGCTGCCTTATGTGGGGCATGCAGAATAGAGCCAAGGGTGGGGAAGTTGGGCCAAGCATGGGCAGCTCTCTGAGATTTTAAGGACCTTTATGAATTGGTGTCAGAATCTCTAATTTCCAGCTCCTCTCTTGACCTATTGTGCCATATTAGGTTACCACACAGATTTCTAAGGAGTATCCCTTTGAGAAAAGCCCCCTGCTTTAAGGACTTGTGGTCCATCTTTCTGCTTAAACCCTGCCTTCTGAGTTTATTTCTGCTGATTCTAATTTTCTCATATCTTATATCAAGTCCTTTCTCTCCAATGCCCCTGATGAGGTGCAGACCACTTGCACCTTATTATTTTTCATTAAGACAACCTGTGACTCACTTTCCCACTTCTAGTCTAGTTGCTTTCTATATTTGTTTCCTATTGCTGCTATACCAAATCACCTCAGATTACTGGCTTAAAACAACACAAATTTATTACGTTCTTTGTCTGGAGATAAGAGGTCAGAAATGAGTCTCACTGGGTGAAAATCAGGATATTGATATAGCTATGTTGTTTTTGAGGATCTGGGAGGTAATCCATTTCCTTGCTTTCTTTAGCTTCTAGAGGCCACCCATACATTCTTTGCCTTCAAACCAGCAGCATAGGGATGAGTCTTCCTCATCTTGCATCTCTTTGGTCCTCTACCTTCTGCCTTCTTCTGCTTAGAAGTAATCTTTTGATTATATATTGGACCTACCTGGATAATCTCATCTCAAAATCCATAACCACCCCTGCAAAGTACTCTTTACCATGTAAGGTAATATTTTCACAGGTTCTGGACATTAAGATGTAGACATCTTTGGGAGTGGAGGGTCATTATTCAGCCTATTACTCCTTCCAACTCATTTAACGAATCATCACTGCAGCAATGTCTCAAAACTTCAGATCAAGACATGTCACCCCCTTCTACTCATGGTTGTTCCTTACTTTGTTTCCAATGATCTGACCTTCACTGACCTAAATCCCCGCATTGCTATACCCCTCCTCAAATGTGGATGAGCCAGAGCAGATGACATACTGCTTCTCTGCCTCAGTTTCCTCATCTATAAAATAGGGATGTTAATAGTTTTTGACAAGGTCGTTAAAAGGATTATATAAGATAACTTCATTCATTGTCCCTACAAAAATTTCTAGTCCATATTGATGTGGGTAATTCTCTGGTTTAGCTCTCTAAACTTTGCTTTCTCATATAAGCCACTAGATACACGTTCACTATTTAAATTTCAATTAATTGAAATAAAACAGAATTAAAAAATCAGTCCTTCCATAACCCTAACCACATTTCACTGCTGACTAGTGACTACCACATTGAGCAGTGCAGATAGAGAACATTTCCAACAATTATGAAAGTTCAATTACACTGTCTTTTTAAAACATTAGCATATGCATTAGATTGCACTACATAAAGTTGCTCTTTCTGTAAGTCAAAAAAAAAAATCAAACATCAGCAATACCATATAGTTTAATCACACACTTCTTAGATACAAAGTCATTTCAAATTCAACATTTTCAAGCGTCCCTCATAGACCTCTTACCCTAAAATACAGCCAACTAAGAATTAAAATAAACCCTAATTTAGCTTATGCCCTTCCTCTATTTCATACACAGAAATACTGAGATCAATTTGTAAATCAGATTTATAAATCTATCCTTTAAAAATTCACATATTATTTTTTCTCTCTAACAATAAATGTGTCCTGAAGTTGAAACAGGGTTTTTTTTTACAAACTGGACTGCATTTTGGATGTTTACACCTGGAGTTCTCTTTCTATATTTTTTTTATTTAATACATGTGTTTAGTATTCTTAAAGAGTTCTTGGCAAGCATAAACTTGGCTGTTCTTGTTTAAAAGTCATGGATGTGGTGGTCACTTTCAGGAAAAAAAGACAATATTTAGCAATTTAATGGAACATTTTAAGACTCTAAGTTTTGCATTTTGGGATCTCTATAAAACTTCATTAAGCCTTATATTAAATTACCCCCAAATAAGTTAAACATACTGTCAGAATTGGGATCCTAGTTCCTACTTAAATAGTTATTTATTGAGTATTCTGTCAAGTAGTTGACACAGCTGCAGACTAAGGGGAAAACACTAGAATGAAAACTTCACAAGTTCAAGGATATTTGTTTGATGATTGCTTAATCCCCTGCCTGTAGTACAATATCTGACATATAGAATGTGCTCAATAAATATTATGAATGACTGAAATATTTAATGTATCATATTAAGTAAGGAAATGATGATCACATACAGTTACAATGTTATATAAACACTTTGGAACTGTTAATATAAAGTACAAAAACATGTATATTCATATTTGTACATCTTGGAATGACAGACCTGGGGTCTTAGCTTTGTATGATGTAACAACCCCATTTCAGAGATGAGGCAACAGATTCCAAAAATTGGTATGACTTTCTCATTTAGTGGCAGCAAGTGAGTGCAAAGCTAGTGCAAATGATTTGTCAAAATTATAGTAAAAGTTGCCATTTGTATAGCACTGACCAAGTACCAGGCACTGTTCTAGTTGCTCCAAAAATGTTAACAAATTTAATCCTCACAACAACCCTTTGAGGTGTGTGCCTTTAATATACTCATTCAACAGGTGAGGAAACTGAATCATAGAGAGGTGTGATTCTCCCTCAAGATTGCCCGGATGTTACAAAGCCAGAATTCAAACCCTGGAAGTATGATTCCAGAAATTTCATTCTTAGCCATTAGCCATACTGACTAAATAAAAAATTGACTGCAGCACATAGCATTTTTAGGGAGAGTCATAACTTGTCTCAGAAATACCTGACCTTCGCTCAGGAAACCTAGCCAAGGAGGCTATCAGCACAGGCAAAATGCAGGCTGAGCATCTGAGTTGGATGTTGGGAGAGAAATTGTTCCCTACAATCAAGTAGGCAGAGATTTAGAGCAGCCCCTCCCAACTCTAGAGGGCTGGACTTGTAGCTGCTTTCATTGAGGATCACAGGACAGAACAGCAGCATTCATCCTGGGTTCTGACTTTGAGTCATTTTCCCTACCTTAAATCAGTAATTTGATTCTCACAGGCATGCCTGTGCACTTGTGGCAGGAAAAAGGAACCATCTTTTTCAGGTATGGTTTCATTTGACTGCAAAGAAGGGTAGATCAGAGCAGACAACAGCCTCTCTGAACTGAGATCTCCTTGAAGGATGAAACTGAGTCCCTTTAAAACACAAAATGCTCAACTTCAAAGGCCTAGAGTTAGCAGAGGATCAGACACTTTCAAGGCAAAGCCCCAGAAGACTGTATTTAAAAATGCACAGTCTTTCTTCTGGGCGTGACAAACATCTTCACTAAACTTTATTTTCTCATAGAAAATAGAGGGTGACTATTTCCACGAGGAAAGAAATGGTCAACTAATGCAAAGAATGACCATTTATTCAAATAAAAGGATAATTTTTGCTTCTGTTTTCTTAAAATTTTCACCCTCACTTCCTTCTACAGAGCAGTTGTTCTTTTTCACAGATCAGGAATAAGCATCATGTAAGGTTTTCTATATAAAATTGAGGTTCCATATTTAAGAGTAATCTTACCAAGCTTTCAACAATGGCTCTTGAACAAAACAAATCCAATTACAACTCCAATTAAAAACATTTCTTAACTACAGAGACATCCCCAACTCTTCAGTTTCTTTGATATGTATAATTTGAATAGGATTGTATTTTTTCTTCCTCATATTTTGTACCTAAGACTTATCTCCCTATTTGGTTATGAACAATAGGTGGGTAATACCTTCTATATTTTGTGCCAGACACCAAAATGCTCCAAACTTACTTAATAATTAAGTAGCTTCTGAAGATATGATAGCTGTTTATACAGATTCAAAACATTAAGGGTCCTTTAATCTTCTTCTCTGAGCTTGAGGCTGTACCCTAGGAAACAGAGACTGTCAGAAGTGTGAGCACTAGATAAATAAAGTATTACACTGTATTCAGTTAGGCCTGAGATAATCATGAAGCTAAGAGGTAAGCCTGGCAGCTACAACAATGATAAAACATCTTTTTTAAGTTTTGCAAAATTCAAAGGTTGTACGAGACACATTACTACAACATGTTTTAGTATTGAATGGTGTAAACAAACATCTGCTTTGCATAGTTTATAGTGTCAGGCACTTGTTACCAAGGTACCACTGCCTAATAGTTAATCACAAAATCTCTGTGATCTAGAACAACATACCTTTGCTGTCCACATGTCTGAGTGGCCATATAGGCAGCTCTGCTGATCTTGGCTGGGCTCACTTGAATGAAATGGGTGAGCTGGCGGTTAACTCCTCAAGGCTGGTCTTGGCTGGGATGACATGGATGACTCAGTCCAGGTGCATGTTTCCTTACCTTCCAGAAGTCTATCCCAAGCATATGTTCATGATGAAGCACAAGAAAGAGCAGGAAAGCCCAGTTACACAAGAGTTATTCAAGTCTCTCTTTGTGTCACATTGGCTAATATCCTTTTGGCCAAAGGCGGTCACACAGCTGAACACAGAGCCAAAGGGACAGGCACGTTGCTTTACCCAAAGTGAAGAACTACTGCAAAGTCACACAGCCCGGTTGGTCATGTGTCTAAGCAGGGGTGATGAATGGGAGTCAACCTTAAAATCAACTACATTCCAACATTTGCAAGGATAAAAGTAAGAGCATAATTCTAACCACTAATGAAACTAGAGAATCTCTGGAAAAGATCAAAGATTATGTTCGAGTACTAGATGTATAGATAAAATGAGCAAATAGTCAATAAAATGTATGTATCACTAGTGGTTTATGGTGTGAATCCTATCTAAGCAGTAAGCCATGACTAGGTGTTGGAGATGTTTGAGGCAAAGTGGACAGAGTATATAAGGATAAAGAAAGAACACTTCTATGAAGGGGAATATCACAGAAAATTGGTCTATATCAAAAGTGTTCCTGGGCTTCCCTGGTGGCGCAGTGGTTGAGGGTCTGCCTGCCAATGCAGGGGACACGGGTTCATGCCCTGGTCCGGGAAAATCCCACATGCCGCAGAGCGGCTGGGCCCGTGAGCCATGGCCGCTGAGTCTGCGCGTCTGGAGCCTGTGCTCCGCAACAGGAGAGGCCACAACAGTGAGAGACACGCGTACCACAAAAAAACAAAAAAAAGTGTTCTTATTTAAATTGGTGTAACACTGACAGGATTTCATTGACAGCAAACAAACAAAAAAAGTACCTTCTGACCTCTCTGTGTTTCTTGATAACTCTAGGCAGTCTCCTACTCAGGTCTTGGGTACTTTCATGTCCCTCAGTTTTTAACACAATTCCTTCCCTCACATTCACACATTCTCTCATTTAATTGCGACCTCTGCTTGTCTACAATGTCCCCAGAGAGGTCTCTTCTGAGGACCCTCGCCAAAGGAGCCCCTTCCTGCCCTGTCATGTTCAGTCTCTCAACTTTCCTCAGCACGTTTCCCAACAGATGAGACATTGCACTGTTTATTGTACTGTCCCAACTCACCTCATGTAATGTAAGCTCCCTGAGAGGAGGGATGATATATCCAATTACTCCTTGCTATAACTCAGTGTCTTGAATAATCCTGACATGTTGGAAGTACTCCTCCCATTTTTATTATTTTAATGAGTTGACTGGCTGGCTGAATAAATGAATGATGATGATGTTAAGTACCTGAAAATGACCTCTTCTCTCCCACTCCATCTCATGTAGTCATGCCGGTGTTGGAGATAAGACTTCACTTCCCTTTTTTCTATGAAAAATACACACCTTTTATCTCTACTTTTCCTTAGTTACTCTTGACTCTGCAGGTTTGTTTTGTAATTGCTTTCCTCCTTCTACTCACATGTATCTTGATATTTCTCTCCTGGTGCTGGAAATTAGGACTGAAAAGCCATTACTTAACTCTATGTGGCTCTTTGGCACATAATCAGGTTAGTAAAGTGGCTCTAACAAAATGTGGCTGTATTGAAATATGGGTAATAGACACGGTAAAAATAACTGCTTGCCAAATAAGTTGATATAGTGACCTATAAATAAGAATAGGACTCTATCTTATATAGCATGTTTTATTTTATAGACATCCAAAATTACAAAATGCAAGGTAATGCTCTATTTTACTCTTAAATGTACAAAGTGTATTTTTTTATAAAGTTCTATCTCTTGGTGGAAAAAAGTTAATTTCAAGATAAATTACACTTGGAGAACTATGTCTACTTAACCATCTTGCAGATTTACAATATTAACATAGTAAGAAAGATCTGAGAATTCTTTCAGCAAAGGAACCACTTTGTTGAACCCAGAAGTTTCCAAATTAATTTGACCGTAAATGTTTTGATTGATTCATTTGCTTGCTTGCTTGCTTGCTTACTTGTTGCTTTCTTGTTTGCTTGCATTTTACACAGCATTTAAAATATTCAGTGGACTATATTTTGGGAAAGACTGTTCTAATCATATATGTCATTACTTGCTTGTAACTCTAATGCTTTGATTAAATTTAAGATGATTTCCTCAAAAGTGTCAAGCCCTCATTATGCATTTTTCTTTAGGAAACTCAAAGGATATTAGTCAATGGAATGAACAAGATAAGTTCCACAATAGTTTAATTCTAGAGCCAGTATTGAATTCATCCTTAGAGACAATGTTCAAGGTTGAGGCAGCTGATGGAGCACAGAAAATACATGCAGGTGAGGCTCAGAGAGGTTAAACAAGAAGATAGACAGTGTCTGTCCTGGCAGGACAATTCTCCCCATCTCAGCTCCTGGAGGAGGATCTATACAGACCTCACCAGAAGGTTCCCTTGCCCTCTGGCTTCCAACTCATTTCCCCAATAGGAAATGAATTTAGACTGGGGAGGAGTGTTGTCCTAGTACAGTAGAGTTGGCAGTGCTTTTGCAGGCAATCTTTCCAGATCTCTCTCTCCCTCTCTCTCTCTCCTCTCTCTCTCTTTCTCTCTCTTGTTCTCACTCTCACTCTCTCTCTCTCTCAGATCCAATGATCATACCTTCCTTTTGCCCCTTTAGCCTGGACTTGAAGTGGTCCCAGGCTTTCTAACCCCTGGTGTTTACTATCTCTCCTTGGTTTGCCCTAACCCTGACTATAAATTTCAAAAGTTTCTCTCTCAAATTCTCCTCAATTCTTAGAGTGTGTAGACTATCTCTTTCCTGCTGGGACTCTGATTAAAGGAGTGGTACCAGAATTTGAGCCTAAGTCTGTCTGATCAAAGGTCTGTTCTCTATATCACTACTCTAGATTATATCCAGGCTAAGGGTATTGATGTTTTGGTAAATTCTGAGTTTCTATTTCTTATGTAAATAATGACAACATCCACAAAGTTGTTAGCTATAACAATTAACCATTCTTGAGTGCTTACTGCATATCAAACATTGTTCTAAGACTTTATAAATATTATCTCATTTAAACCTCACTATAAAGTTATGAGGTAGATGTAATTATACTCTCTTTTCCACATGGGAGAAATTAGGCAGGATTAAGTTGAGTTACTGCCCAAAAGCATTCTGCCAGTGAAGGGGATGTAAGCCCGAGCAGGCTGGGCCAAGAGGCTGAATTTCTAATTGCCCCCACATAAAGCTCTCAGCACAGTAGTAATCCATAACAATGCCAGGTTATTAATATTCACATTTCACAGTATAATTCCCACTTTCTTCTTCTTCCAAGATCCATTGTGTCAATGCCTCAATTAATCAGCATTTTTAAGTCACTGCTGTATACCTTTCACTATGGAAAGCAAATAAAGAACAAAGAACACAGTTCTCCCAGTACATTAAGAAATGCAAACCCCTTGAAAAGAAATGATGAATATACAGAAAAACGTTGGAACATGAGAGAAAGTATACCCATGTTATTTAAAATTTTATGAAATACACTGAAGAGAATTTTAGCCCTGATCCTAGGTAAAGATCTCAAAAAGCACTCATTACCAAATGACATTTAGGAAATTGAATATATTTGCCACCTGTCATCTTGCTTCCTCTCACATGGTTAAATGGCATTTATCTCTGTCAACTTCCTGATTATAATGTTATCACTGCTTTTCAGTTATTTCTACTAACCCATGACAGTATTCTTTATTCACATGTCATTTGTTTGACATTTTTTGCTTTCTTTAATTTGTGTTTAAATATGAATTCCTAAAATCTACTTTGATTATATGTTGCTGTTTAGCTGATATCATACACTTCCTTTGAGATTAGTCTCAATGGAAAGTACCTAGTGATAATCATTCACCTTTTAATAGTTTTTTATGGAAGTTTCAACAATAGATAATGTCCTGAACAATGGCTTTCAAACTTGAAGTTTAATAGTATCAGAATCAGTGGCTAAACATTTTTCCCCCAGATACACATGGATTGTCATCTTGTCGTGACTTCTGGCATGTGGGAGGAGGGAGGTTCCAAGTGCATCTTTGATAAAAGCATCCCTACAGATGGTTTCAACTGCAAGGAGGGTAATGTGGTATAAGAAGAAAGGGAAAGGGGGAACACAGCAGTGACTGGAGCAAGTCTGAACTTGAAAATGGAGTTACGGTAGGGAGAAAAGAATGTCAAGCCTGGGACCTGGATAAGACATGATACCAAGCTGGTGAGTACACCAGGGTCTCTTGTTGAATAGGTTCAAGGGATTGTTGTAAGGACAAATGACAAAAGACAATGTGCAGTATGACTGGCACAGTATGTCTGCAATATGTCTGACATATGCCCAATAAATCTAATTAGTATCACTATTAAAATTCTGTGATAGCAACATATACACTAGAAAACACCATAGAAGTGTGAGGTGGAACCATATGATATTGTCGTTCTTTGGGTGAAAAATAATTGAGTGTAGGCAATTCACAACAATCATAAAGGGTGAGACCTTTCTCTGGGTTGTGAAAGGTGATAAGTTCTTTCCAGACTATTTAGTTCCCCATTCTAGAATATCCATCCTTACAAAGAGTCCAAAAATACCTATGGTTGATAGGAGTAAAGATAAAATATTACTGGAGTTCATGGCTGGAGGAAATGAGAATATGCATCACCTTTTCTGGAAAGTCACCTAGCAAACCCAAATCCTAGAAACCCAAATCCTAGAAAACCCAAATCCTAGAAATCTACTCATAGGAATAAAAGCACAAGTATATAAGTGTATATGTACAAGGAAGTTTATTATAGCATTGTTGATAGTGACAAAAAAATCTGGGAACAAAATACTTGTTCATTACTAGGGGAATGCATAAATAAATTATAGTGCAACTATTCCCTGTGATATTATTATACACCCATTAAAAAGCAAAGAACTAGAAATATGCAAGTTAAATTGGAGGGATATACAAGAATATTAAGTAATAAATGTAAAATATAATAAATTTATTGTATTGTGACATATTTTGTAAAATATAAGACATTTCATAAGTATGTTAAGTGTTATTATCAGAGCATGGAGAAAGATATACAAGGATACATTCAGGACAGTTACATGATGAGAGTATAAAGTGGCTAGAAGTAGAAGAAAAGGGAAAACTAAACAAAGAAAGAATTTTAAAAGATTGCATCAAAAATTAACAAAATGTATGGTATGGTTCTGACTAAATACTTATGTAAAATTCACGGTAAAAAATTTATTTAAAAATACAAAATTTAAGTACTAAAAGTGTATTGTTTCTGATGAACTGAAGTATGCTAAGATCCATGCTCTCAAAGGATAATTCCATTTCTTCAGTGTTGAATTATTGTCCATTCTCAAGTACCACTAGAAGAGAACTGTCTTGAAAAAGATTTATATCCATTCACAATCAGCCACAGTCTTGGTTAAATAAGTCATTCATACTTAGTTTTGATAGATAAATTATTTTCCCAAAACTAGCCTCTAAAGACAAAGGTGAATGTTGGGTAAACTGGCATAGAAAGGGTTATGTTAACTGCTTTTCCTCCAAATTAACCACTCTATATTTTGTCTAACCTGAGATTTCTGTTTTCAAAAATAGATTCAACTTTTGCCTGAAAATGCAGACTTTAATGACTTTTGTATTATGAAACAGGATTTCAGCTTATAATAAAGATATTTAACATTTTGAAATTTATCAATAAAAAAAATTTCTGTGGTTTTGCCACTAATCAAAGAGAAATGGCTTTTTCAGATACATGTGGCATATGCCATATGCACTTAAAGAAAACAAAACAAAACAGAAAACTACCAGGGGTAATTAGCAGAATCGTTTGATATTATGCTTGACTAAAGCTTCTTTACACTAAGATTTTAGCATAATTGCAAAATTCCCACCTCTGCCAGCACATAATAAGTGCTATTACCGCATATAAGAGAACCCTAACATGCCACAGCCAGATATGTAGTAGTTTACTTCAAAACCCATCAGATTTGTGATTGTGGTTTTTTTCAAGTGATTATTAGAAAATAGGCAAGTATTATCTCAAATATGTTGCATTCATTAGTGGGTGGCCAAAGGTACCTATGCTTCCAAGTACCTCTGGTTGTTCAAGTTATACTCATTTTAATGGAAGAACTCATTTCAAGTCTAATTAATGACTAGTTTCTATAAATACGTGTCCCAAGAAGAAAGAGTTGTTGAGTGACTTTCAGCTTGTGAACAAATGAGTCAACAATTTGCAAAATGTCATATATCACAATGATCAAAATGGCTTTTTATGGGATTTTTTTTCTGTCATGTGTTAAAACACTGATTGTTGGGAGACAATTCTCCATGGGGCTGTCACATTTCTATGTGTCTTGTGAAGGGAGGCACCCACTGCTCTTTGTTGTGCACTGTCTCTTCATGAATGTTTGTTTAGTGAAGACAAAGATATAGTGTCTCCTTGTGAAGCAAAGAGCAGGCATGCTTAAGTCCAATATAATAAAGATAATGTGTCCCACAAGAACATAGGGAAGCATGCTTTCTGCCCATTATAAAAGATTGGGGTTCTCTAAGCTCAAGCCTCCTTTCCTGAAATGCAACCCACTGTATGCGCAGGTATCATTCCTCTTCACATCACCCAGTGGGAAACAGGGTTTGGGAAACTGGTACAAAAATACTCATGCTCTGACTACCACTATTGCTGTTGAGTAACAAGCTGTCTTCTATACAACCGTGAAAATAACCGATTCACTTGCAAATAGGGTAAAATCTCAGACACTTCACTGTTCTTGATGTAGATGCTGCTGTTTCAGAGTATAGCAGAATATAGCTAAAATCAAGGTATATCCTCTGTCTGTTTATATCTGAAGAATTTAGAGTCTACACCATGTAGCCTCATTGATACTGATGATACATATGCTTTTATCATTCTAATTCAGAGCTTTCCAAACTTAAACATTATGATATTACCTGAAAGTAATATTACTTGATATTTTTAAGCACTTTACATTATAACTTAAAATATATTTATTTTAAAATAATGTATTGAAAGGAAACATCATTACTAGTTTAAAAGACAGTATCAATTGTCATAAATAGACAGTAAGCCTGAAAATGCTGGAGGATATCATCAGGTACTCTGAAGCTAAAAGGCTTCTGAGAAACAATGCCTCTTATACTCCCAAACAGAGAAAGAACCCCACCTGACGTAGGGAAAGTAAAGTTGCTCCCTTTACAAACTCTGTTTTGGAGATGGTAAGAATAGGCAGTTTTAGCTGAGACTGTCTCATGTAAAGCCAGATGGTCTCTTAGAGAAGGAGGGACCTTTTTCATTTCTATATGCCCAGAGCTGAACACCAGCAAGTAGGAGCTGTATAAGTACAAATTTAATGGATGAACAAGTCAAATGAAAAAACCAAATCCCCCAAACTATGTGCAAGACAAGCAATAGGAAAAGTGACAGGCTGTTCTTTTAGATGAATGTGGATGTTGGAACAGAGCAGAGGATGGCTGCGATGGTGCTGACGTGTAACGTGGAGCAGGCAGTTCAGGCATCTGCGACGCACGGAAGAGGGATGCTGCACTGGGTGTCAGAGGTGAGCTGTGTCTCTCCCTCCGTTTCTCTCTCTGGGACCACTGACACACCATCTCACTGCTTCTCAGAAAGTCACTTAACTCTTTGCCTCTGTGACATGGCATCGACTTGATCCTTCTACTTTTCTGTATTCCTGTTTTGCTTTTAGGTTGGCTTCTTTTCACTGCTGTGGCCTCTCCCACTGCGGAGCACAGGCTCCAGACGCACAGGCTTAGCGGCCATGGCTCACGGGCCCAGCCGCTCTGCGGCACGTGGGATCTTCCCAGACCGGGGCACGAACCCACGTCCCCTGCATCGGCAGGCAGACTCCCAACCACTGCGCCACCAGGGAAGCCCTCTTTTCCTTTCTTGATCTAAATGCTGGCAAACCAAAGTTCCTCAATCCCCATTCCCTCTAAGTCTCCTTCTCTCTTGCAGAATTCATCCACAACCTTGACATTCACAGTTTTACTGAAAAGAGTCCTTCTTTGCCCAAGTTCCCTGTAGACATGTCCATCTATTTTCTAGGCATCTCTACAGAGGTGTCTTGATGTCAACCCTAATTCAGCATGTGCACAATTGAACTTTTAATCTCCAATCCTTCCATCCCTCAAAATTACTCTTACTTCCTTATTTTTTACAAAATAATAAACCTATACTCTACCTACACATTCAACAGCATTTTTTGATAAATTCATCTTATTCTTCCTATCTTAGTGGCTGGCGAGTCTTAGCCAATGTAACTTTATTCTGTATGCTTCTGTCTATTGTTCCCTCACAATGAATATTCTTCTAGACCTTCACTGTCCAACACCATAGCCACATGTAAATGCTGAGTACTTAAAATGTGGAGAGCCAGGTTGAGGAACTGAATTTTTAAATTTCATTTAATTTTAATCAATTTAAATATAAACACAAAATGAAAAATATTTCATTTATAACCTCATATCAATTACTTATTGAAAAGATAATATTGTAGATTTATTGTATATTATTAAGATTAATTTTATCTGTTTCTTTTTACTTTTTTTATGTGGCTATGAGAACATTTAAAATATATGTGTGATTTATATTATATTTCTATTAGGTAGCATTAGTTTAGACCATAGCAAGGGTAAGCAGAATGGGATTAACTGTTTCTGAACACTTAAGGTATGCTGGACTGCATGATAGACATCCTATAATTTAGATCACATAATCTTCAAATTATTTCTAACAAATAAGTCATAATATTGCCCAGTTTTACAATGAAAAACTCAACAGGACAAGGAGCAAAAGAACATTGCACAAGGTCACATGGTGAGTAAGTGCATACAGCAAGAACTCAAGTTCAGAACTACTAACATGGATCCAATGCGTTTGTACTTGGCCCAGCCGTGTGTTGCTGAAAGAGCTTGGGGAAGTACAAAGGATTGTACAGGCTCTAGGGGAGACTGTTACTGCTAACTGTTTCATGGAGTCCCAGGGTTGTGCTATGTGGTTTAGTGAACCAGCCAACAGCACCTGCTTTGGCATCTGTGCTCATGATACATCCCATGACATTCTCTCCATCCTTGTGATACTCCCCATGCCTGTGTGATCTGACCCAGCTGTACAAACCCAGAGCTGTCTACCACCTGGGCTGGGGGAAGTGACTCAATACCGGATCACGGATGCGTGCCCAGAGTTCTGGCTGAGACCATACTCGAACTGCTACTCAATGCAGTCAGGCACGGCAGCTTTCCGGCCTCATCCATCTTCGACCTTGGCAGAAACTGGTCATGGGGGTTGATGGGATTCTCCTAACATATGGCCTGCTACCTTTGTACTTTCAGCTAAGAATAAAGTCAGGTGAAATCCCTTTATGACTACTCCAAGGCGAATGCAATCTGCTTGTACCTGGGGCATTCAGTCTACAAACCAAGGCCAGTCTGACAAGTAGATAATCCTCTACATAACATGGTTTGTGGAGTTTCACAGGACTGCCTTTTGGAAACGGCTCCTCAACAGGTTCTCACAGGTTATGTTAATTTTTTCCACTTAAGATGCATGCTTTCTACACTTTTTCAACTGATATTACAAATTAAAATTCAGGGAGCCCTGGTAATTATTTTCAGGCTAATGATTTAACAAGTTTGCTATGAAAGTACAGTCTGGTAGAAATAGGACATTGAATATTCCACTGTGATAATAAATAAGTATATATATAATATATATATCACATATGCTATTTACGTTTCTCATGACTACCTATAATGCACTTCATACTATACATTTCCTTTGATCTGCACAACTACCTCACATTATGCATATAATTATTATCACAATTTTTAAGAGAAGAAAACTACGTCATTAAGAAACTTGCTTAAAGTTGTACTTTTCAGATGGCACAGCTAGAACCCAAACCATGATCTTATCATAAGTCCCATAGCCTTCTATATATTGTAATAAAATTAGTAGACATGTCATTCTCATAGGTCATCTAAAAATACTAGCAGATATTATACATACGCAGATTAATTTCTTGTTTGGTGCTTTACCAGTTCATTATTTTGATTTTGATGTCTTTTGTTTTTCTATTTCAAGAGAAAAATATGTTTTTGTCTACTCATTCACTTGTCAATACATTGAACAAGCATTTAGAGAGTGCCTTTTCTTTGTAAGATACTCTGCTGTAAAGATTAGAAAGAGCAAAAACGCTGTCTACCTTCAGTGAATTCTAATCTACTTGTACAGAGGAAATTGTAGGGCAGCAAAACTTGCCACCCCAAAATGTCTTTTTGGTATGTGGATTATTTTTAGCTGAAAACAATCAAGGCCTAAGAATCTCAGGAAAAATCTTTGACCTTCCCCCTAACAGCCTAAAAAACGTTTTTTAGATAGTGTGCTTATTCTAGGAACAGAACTATTTCCAGAGATATCTGCAAAGAATATGGGCTAAGTGGGGGGGGGGAGGTGCATGGGGGAGGGCATTTAAGAGACCATAGTCCACTCTGTGTCCCATTGTCTTTGCATGGCCCAGCAAACATTTGTTTACCAAACATTCGCTTTCCATCTCCATGTGAATTGCCTTCCTCAACTATGAAGTCCCAAACCCCTGCCCACAACATCCTTTTCTGTCTTTAGCTGAAGATGGTATTTAAGGTGAGGGTTTTGGCCATTTTGGGGAAATACTCAGTGTTCCTGCATCTCTCCCATGTACACATGTTATTAAATTTTTGTTCAATTTTCTCCTGTTGATCTGTTTCATGTCAATTTAATTCTCAGACCAGCCAGAAGAACCTAAAAAGGTAGAGGAAAATTTCTTCCTTCTGGACAACATGAAACACATACCTGAGCAGCTACACAACTCCTACCTGATAACTCTGTATCTCAAAGTTCCATGGCCTTAAATGCAATCGTTATGCTAAGTCCTTCAAATGTATATCCCCAGCACTGACCTCTTCATTGAAGACCAGACTGATACATGCAAGTGCCTGACTGAAATCCTTGTTTGCACATCCGAAACGTATTGCAAACTTAACATGGGCAAAAGAGAACTCTTCACATCCTGCAAGATTTACCATACACCCCTACTCTCCAACATTGTTCTTTTCTTAAGACTTCACAGTCTCTGGAAAGAGTTGTTATCCACCAAGTTTTCTCTACCAAAATCAAAGAAGCATCCTTCAATCCTCTTTCTCTCACCCTTGTATCAGAATCCGTCAGCGATTCCTGCCAGCTTCACCTTCAAACTTCATGACTTACCTAACTGCTCCCCAACTTTATTCTTATCATGCTAGTCTGAGCTCTCATCATCTCTTGTCCAGACTGCTGAATTATCCTCCTAACTCTTCTAGCTTTCATTCACATCTATCCCCCAAATAAACCATTAAAATGACATCAAGTTGGCATTCAGTAGAAGTGCATTAATTTCATGTGTACAATTTGAAGACTTCCAATAAATGTATACACTCATCCTAATCAAGATATCAGATATTTTCATTACACCTCCACAACCCTTTCTGTCAATCCCAGCCCACTCTGTAGACAACTCCTATCCTGATGCCTCTTGCTATAATAGATTAATTTCTTTGTTCTTGAGCACATATCAAAGTAACCATGCAGTATGTACTCCTTTATATCAATGTGCAGATTTCTTTCACTCAGTGTCGTATTTATGACATTTATTCATGTTTTTCGTGTATTGTAAGTTGTAAGTAAGAATTCCATTGTGTAAATAGCAATTTATATATCCATTCTCCCGTTGATGAACCTTAAGTTGTTTCCAGTTTTGTGCTATTTTGAATAAAGGTACAATGAAAATCTGGATTCAAGTTTAAGTGCACACATATGTTTTAATTTCTCTTGAGTACGTATCTAGGACTAGAAATGTTGGATCATATGGTAAGTGTATATTTAACTCTATAAGAAATTGCCAAACTATTTTCTAATTGTGGTTGTACCTCACCAACAATTTGTAAGAAGTCCAGTAGCTCCATATCCTCTCTAAACATTTAGTGTTGCTAGTCTTTAATTTTAGCCATTCTAAAGCAGTTTTAATTTGCAATTCTCTGACTAAAAGATGTTGAACATCTTTTCATATGCTTATTGGCCATTTGTATGTTTTCTTTATGGAAGGGTCCATTCAAATCTTTTGCCCAATGTTTTTTTGGCTTTCTTGTCTTTTTATTATTAATCTGTAGGTGTTCTTTATGTATTTTGTATTCAGATCCTTTGTCAGATATATTTATTGATAATGTCTATAATTCTCCCAGAATGTACTTGGCTCTCTTGTCTTTTGATAAACAAAGGTTTTTAATGTAGATGAAGCCCATTTACCTTTTTCTCTTTTCATTGTTAGTGGTTTTTTGTGTATTGTTCAAGAAGTTGTTGCCAACCTCAAACTCATGAAGATAATATTTTATGTTTCCTCTTAGAATTGATAGTATTGATGGTTATGTTTTAGTCTATGATCTGGATTGTATTGTTTTCATGTGTATGAAGTGAGACAAGATCTTTTTCTTTTTTCCTGACAAAGATATTTACTTTCCCCACCCTTCCCTCTATGCCCCCCAAATCGTGGGAAAAAGTCTTAGAAAAAAGAATTTCCTTTCACCGTTGAATTGACTTGGAGTTTTGGTTGAAAAATCGAATTTGAGTGGGACTGTTTTGGCCTTCTCCATTCTGCCCTACTGATTTTTTCATTTATATGTCAATATCACATCTTCTCAATTTCAATAGCTTAAAAGTTAATCTTAAAATCAGGTACTTTGAGTCCACCAACTCTACTCTTAATTTTCAGACTTGCTTTGCCTATTATAGTACTTTTTAATTTTCATGTAAAATTAAGAATTAACTCTTTAAAGCCTACTTTTTAAAAAAAGCTGTTTTAATTTTGGTTGTGATTTTATGAATTTCTTTAATTTCCTTCAGTAATCTGTTACTGTTTTCTTCGTAGAGGTTTTGCATATTATTAAAATTAATCCTAAGGATTTATGCTTTTGATATGATTTAAAAATGAATTTTTAAAATTGTATTTTCCAATTCTTTGCTACTACTATACAGAGACAAAAACAATTCTTGTATAATAACCTTTTATTCTGTGACCTTGACAAATTCTTATATGAGTTCTAGCAGTTATTTGGTACATTCTTAATATTTTCTACAAAAACTCATCATTAATCTCTGAGTAATAAATTTCATCTTTTCCTTTACCAATATTGCACTGACTAGGACCTCAAGGCCAGTGTTGAATAGATGTGGTAAGAGCAGACATCCTTGCATTATTCCCAATTCCCACTAACAAAATGTTTAATATTTTACCCTCTGGTGTGATGTTAACTTTGGGTTTTGAAGATGACTTCTATTAGCCTGAAGAGGTCCCCTTTCATTCCATTTGTTGGGTTTTTTGTTTGTTTGTTTGTTTTTCTTTTGTTTTTTGTTTTTTTTTGCTGTACGCGGGCCTCTCACTGTTGTGGCCTCTCCCATTGCGGAGCACAGGCTCCGGACGCACATGCTCAGCGGCCATGGCTCACGGGCCCAGCCACTCCGCGGCATGTGGGATCTTCCCGGACCAGGGCACAAACCTGTGTCCCCTGCATCGGCAGATGGACTCTCAACCACTGTGCCACCAGGGAAGCCCTGCTGGGTTATTTTTTAAACCCATGAATGGTATTAAATTTTGTCAAATGCTTGATTGAAATTATATTTTTCTCCTATATTTATTTATATTGTAAATTATATTGATATTTTTCAAATTCTAAACAAACCTTGTATTCCTTATAACCTTAGATTAAAACACTTGGTTGTGTATTATATATTCTTTTTGAAATACCGCTGAATTTAATTTGCCATTATTTTTAGGAAATGTCTTGTTTTCCATGTTCAAAGATGCTGGTCTGTAATTTCTTTTTTCTTATAATTTCTTTGTTAGGGCTTGGCATCTGGGTTATGCTGGTTTTATATAAAACAAATTGGGAAGTTTTTCTTCCTCTGTTTTCTAAAGGAATTTGTTTGAGATTGTCATTGTTTCTTCCTTAAATGCTTGACAGAATTAATAGATAGAAACTATCTGTGTCTGAAATTTTCTTTAAGAAAGCACTTGAATTTTTACATTTCATCTAAGATTTCAAAGTTATTGGCATAAATTGTTTATAATAGTCTTTATTATAGCTTTAGTATCTACATAATCTGTAATTATATCATGCCTTAAATTCCTGATATAGATAAACATGTCTTTTGTCTCATTTTTCTAAGCACTCTTATTAGAGGTTTGGCAATGTTATATATTTAAAGACCTAGCTCTTAGTGTGGTTGATTTTCTCTATCATTTTTCTCTTTTCTATTTCATTTATTTCTGCTCTTATTTTAATTATTTACTTTTATCTATATACTGTGGGTTTAACTTTTTTATATCCAGCTTCATAAGATGGAAACATAGACAATTTTAGGCACATATTCGTTTGTAATATAAGCATACACCTTTTGATTTATTAAGACATTTAGTGGGTAACCATATGCTCTGTCTTGAATGTTCCATGTGTATATGAAAGGAATAGTATTTTGCAGTTTGAAGTGCCAAATGCCTATTAGATCAAGCTCGTTGATAGCATTGATTAGATATTTATGCCTTTACTGACTTTTTGTGTAGTTGTTATATCAATCACTGAGAGTGATGTTAAAATCAACTATGTTTGTGAGTTTGTTTACTAGTCTATATATTTCCATTTTTAAAAAACATATACATTCAAGCTCTGTTAAGTGCTGCATAGTTATGATTGTTTTACCTTCCTGATAAATTGATTTTTTTATCATTATGAAATCTTTTTACTTCTAACTATACACTTACCTTGCAGTCAACTTGTATATCAACAAAGCCACATAGGTATTTTATGCTGGCATTTTGAATGATATCTCTTTTTGAATTCTTTTATTTTAATTTCTTTGTCACTAGATTTTTAAATTGTGCATTACAGACAACAAATAATTTGTTTTTTCTCTTTTTTCTAATCTGATGGCAACTCTTTTTAATTGAGTAATTTATTTATTTTTAATATAGCTATTTGTATAGCTGGGTTTAGCTTTAACATGTTTCTATTTCATTTGTATATGTCTTCACTGTTTTTCCCCTCTCTTTGTCTGCCTTCTTTGGAGTTAACTGTTTTTATTATTATGTTTTAATTTCTCTACTAGAGTTTTACTTATAGATTTATGCTTCATTTTAGTGAGTCTCCTGAGATTTTGACATGTATTCTTAATTTATCTCAGCGTAATAGAGTTAATCTTGTATCCCTTCAATGATAATAAAAGAAATTTGTAACAGTTTAATACCCTCCCCCAGCCTGTGTGATCTCATAGTCATATATGGTTTATACATTAAACCACTATAATGTAATGTTATAGTTTTTTGCTGATTCTTTTGATAGTCTTTAACAAATTGTGGAACTATTTGCTTTTATCACATTAAATATTTTTTTCATCCCATTCTCTGTTTCCTCAGGAATTTCAATAGATGTTATTTAGACTGTTTGATATTCTCCTAAAAGTCACTGAGACTGTGGTCATTTTCTCTATTCTTCAAGTTGGAAATATTTTATTGATTTGACTTAAAGCTCATTTTCTCTTAAGTCCGTAAAGAAGAATTTTCAATTCAGATATTGTAATTTTCAGTTTTAGAATTTCCACTTGCTTCTTTATTTTTCATAGTTTTTATGTTTACTGAGATTCTCTGTCAGTTCACTCATTATGATCATATTTTCCTTTGAGTCATGAACATATTAATACCACTTGCTTTAAAATTATTTTCTGCTAATTTCAACATTGAGTCATTTTGCGACTGCTCTTTTCTTTCTAAAAAAATATATATACTATGGGTAGCAATTCTGTTTCTTGGCAGGTCTAGTAATTTTTATTGTATACTAGACATTGCAGGTGATATGTTTGTAGAGACTCTGGATCTTGTTTTCCTTTGAAGTGAGTCTATTTTTTATCTAGCCAGAAGTTAAATTACTACTGGATCACCTTGAATTTTGTTTTATGTGTTTCAGGGCACATGTGTTTCAGTTTTACCTCAGTTATAAGGCATACTTCATAGTTCTGTCACTTCACCTGAGACTTTGTCCTAGGACTTCATCTATGCTCTTAAGCTGTGACCCTTATAGGGTTTTAGAGGAAATCCAGAGGTTTACCCAGGGCTTCTACTTTAGCTGGATTAAAACCCTAACCTCAAGTGTCTGTGGGCAGCAGGAGTCTCTTCTCACCTTTATCAGGCTTGCTTATGGCAAGGCTTATTGGAGTCTCCTCCATAAACATGTGGTTTAGGACTTAGCTAAGTCTATAACTTAGGTATATATGAAGTTTTGGGATCTCCTTTTCTGTAGTTCTAATCTAGGTTGACTCTCACCCAGCCCCAATTTCCAGCCTTTCTAACAGCTCAAAACTCCATTCTATTTTATCTCCAGCCAATATAACTGCAAATTTATCCTTGAGTTCTAGCCAACCTGTGCTACACACACTGGGAAGTGCCCTTGGGAAAAAGTTATATACATAATCATCCATGCATTTTCCTTTTTCTAGTGTCAGATTACCTCTATCTTCTGATTCTTTTGGATTGCTCTCCAATGCCATCAATTTATTTATTTATTTTTTGAATAATTTCATTCAGTTTTGTGATTGCTTTCAGAAGCAGAGTCCAGCCATTCTTGGAATCAGAATTCCTTCCATAATGATTTTTTTTTTAATATGGAGCATATCATGCACCTTCCCTTCTTAAAACTTTCTAGTAACATCATCTTTCATTGGAATAAAATCTTAGCACTGGGTTTCCATGGGTTGTCAACCTTGTACTGCACATTGAATTACATGGGGAACCTACTGATGCTTTGGTTACACTTCCAGAGGCTTTTTTTAAGCTCCCTAGGTGATTCTGATAGTCAAAGTTTAAAATCATCACCTTACATAATTTGCCCTTTCCTAATTCCCCTACTTTCTCAATCACTTTCCAGCTTATTCACTACACTCCAGTCATGCTGGCTTTCTTTCTGTTTCTCAAACACAAAACATTATTTTCTGTGCGTATTCTTCCTAGTTGTTGAAATTCTTTCCCTTGTATCTCTTACATTCATGTTTTAACTTAAATGTTACTTCCTGCGAAGCTTAATTTTATTTGTCAATTTGGCTGGGTCACAGTGCCCAGATGTTATTCTGGATGTTTCTGTGAGGATGTTTTTAGTTGAAATTAACATTTAAATCAGTAGACTCTCAGTAAAAGCAGATTGCTCTCCATAATGTGGGTGGGACTTTTTCAATCAGTTGAAGGCCTTAACAGCACAAAGACAGACCTCCCCTGAGCAGGAAGGAATTCTGCAGCAGATGGCCTTCAGACTTGAACTGCAACATCAGATCTTCTCTGGGTGTCCAGCCTGATGACCTTTGGACTTGAACCTCAACATTAGCTCTCAGTCTCTCAATCTCTCTCTCTCTCTTTCTGTCCCTACACACACACACACACACGCACACACACACACGCACACACACACACATTGTATTTATTGGTTTTGTTTATCTGGTGAACCCTGACTAATATACTTCCTCAGAGCTAGAATTCCCTTCTGCTCTGTGTCAGCAAACACAATCTATCACATGACTTGTGTTATTACTTTTATAGCCTTTTCTTCATAGCACCTCTTAACAGTCATATATCACCCTACTCCTTTTTTTACTTACTTATTGCCTGTTACCCACATCTAACACCCTATTATAGATTCTTTATGAAAGAAAAGATATTTTCAAGTATGTTATCTGCTGTGCCAACAACATTTAGCACTTATATGCAAATACTTGTTCAGTAAACTATAAACTATATAAATTAATCAAAGAAAAAGTAACTGGTAGTATGTACTGTGAAAGAAGTATCAGAAAAGGATAATGGGGGATTATACTATTCCTAAAACAAATAACCAGGTCATAATAAAACATCACTTTTTGCAGAATTCTCTTTTAGGATCTCTGTCCTGTTTTTACTCTTGTATATGTACATAAAGCAACCAAGGTCCTGAAATTGACTGAAATTGGTGTCCCCCAGTGTCACCTCTAAATACTAAGCTAACAGCCAGTAATAGCCAGTATATGACATTTGGGTTAAGAATTCAATTCAGATTAGCATGTCAATGTTTCCACTGGATTGCTGAAAAATATTAAATATTTCTTTACTTATCCATTCACACCAACCCCTTCTCTAAGGAAACTATTATGGAGATTGCATCAGACTACTTCACAATGCCTGACTTGGGCCCTAACACAAGTAGGAGAAATCAGATGTCAAGATTCAAAGAGATGTAAATAAAGCATTCAGTCTTCCACTGCATGAAAGCATCAAATGCATCTTTCAGAGGTCTTTTTCTAGCTTCATAAGTAAAATAAGGAGCAGTGAGTACATATTCTAATCAACAGTTATAACTTTAAACTGCAAAGAAATTCTTTGTTACATTGACTTAAAAATTACTTTTCTGTAATGTTCATCCATTGGTGCTAATTCCACTATCTGGATGAGTACAGGTAGCATCTTTTCAAGCACATGTTAATTTCCCAGTTATATGGAGCAAACTAAGCTGTTTACTCTTAGTCTTCTCTTGCCCTACCATAACTCTGTCAAGATCCCTTGAAAGATCCAAATAGCCCATGGATTGTGAACACTTCACCTTCCTGGTTGCCCTCTTTCTAGATGCTTTAAATATGATGGCTGACCCTTAAAATGTGACCTCCATGAAATTTCACATGAGATCTGACCACAAAGTCAAACATATATTTACTCCAAGTAATCACTGAAGCTACAACAACTCTTATCCTGAGAGAAAGGTAGATTTTTATTACATTAAATTCAAAGTATCAGGAACCACATATGTTACTTGTTTAACTCATAATCTCTGACTTTGCCTCTCAAGCTGACTTGTTTTTTGTTTTATAGTCCTTCATAAAGCAAATATCCCAAGACAAAACACAAACAACCCAACAAAAATAGCTTGTTGCACTGATAGGTCTTTTGTACCCTTATGTCTAATGATGCAGGGTTAAAATAGAAAATATAAATAAAGCAACCAAGGTTTGAAACTGACTAGCTGAATAGGAAAAATGTAACCACTACTTAAATGACCATTAATGTGCATTTATTTTACTATTTTTAATAGGGACTAGGCAGACAAATCAATGTTTCCATCAGAGAGAAAGTGCCTTTTAAGTGCAAAGCATTTTTCACAAGCTCTTTCCAACACCAGCATAGATGACATCACCAGAGAAGGATTGTTTAACTAACAGGGATCATTATATGTTGTTGGGATTTTTCTTCAGTGAACAAGCAATTAGTCTGTCAAGGATGGGCTGAGTTTCTAAAATAAACGACTAAAAGATGCTTACAACTCCTCTCTGTGTTCCTGACAAAAAGAAAGATTGGTTTTCATGTAGAAGTGAGTTTTGGCTGGTTTTTTTCCATGAGAAAAAATAGTCTTCAGAAAGTCTTTCATATCTTCTTAATTTGTCTCCAGTTTTATTTTGCATATTTTAAGCTAATTCTATGCAAGCTTATTTCCCATTATCTGTACGTTAGGTCACAGGATTGCAATGGTTTCACCATTATTCATTTTTCTCCAAACATATGACAGGTAAAAGGCACTGATAAGCAGTGAAGTAAATATTACATAAAGGGATATGACCTATTCCACAGTAGAGGCTCTGGCCATTCTTGCCATTAATTTTAAGATCAATTGCATTAAAGTAATTAAATTTACCCCTGAACCCATAAAGAATGATTGAGAGAAGGTAAGTGTAAAAAGAGAGAAGCAGTTCTACTTACTCAGTTAGAAGCAAATGTTGTCTCCACTAAATTGAATCCAACTCTGGATGAAACTAATCAGATTTTTTGTCAAATTATCAGTTCATTGGGTAAACAGCAAAAGGTTACTTTTAAATTAAATGCTCTTAATATCAACTCCATAGCATGGTAAACTTGATCTGTTACATTCATCCCCACTAAAAGCATCACCAATCATCTATGGATTTTTTTAAAAAAGAAAAGTGAGAATTTGCATATTACATCAGAACTAAAATTTTATATGAGTTTAGGAAAACACTTTGGATTAATTTTTCACAATAATGATGTATCTATTGAAAAATCATTTTCTAACATTACAAATAGAGACAGCAACTATTTATTTACCTGACCTCATAAAATTCTATAAAACCATAGGGTTGTTTTTCTTAAACTCTTAACTAGAAATAAATATCCAGCTCCTACTGGCAAATTCACAGGTAATTTTTTCTCCTTTGAAATTTTTAAGATAAAATTATATTCTTACATGTAAATTTAAATTAGCTTTTTGCTTATTTTGTTTTCCCCAGTTGTTTCTTCTCTCCCAACCTGTTAAGCACAAACCTAATTTGTTATGTATCCTTTCATATATATTTACATTTTTATATATATATATATATGCACACATACATTCATAAATACATACTATATACAGTATAGTTTGTTTTGATTTTTAAATTGTATGTAAAAGGCAACATATTACAGATACCTGTCTTAGTCTGTTCAGGCTGCTATAACAGAATATCATAGAATGGATGGCTTATAAAACACAGATATTTATTTCTCACAGATCTGGAGTTTGAGAAGTTCAAGATCAAGGGGTTGGCAGATTTGGTGTCTGATGAAAGCTGGAGAGGGCTTGCTTCTTGGTTCAAAAAGTGTCATATTCTTGCTATGTCCTCACAAGATGGAAGGGATTAGAGAGATCTCTGGGGTCTCTGTTATAAGGGTACTAATCCCATTCCTAAGAGTTCCACCCTCATGACCTAATCACCTCCCAAAGGCCCTACCTCCTAACACTATTACATTGGGGGTTAGAATCTGAACATATGAATTTGGGGGGAAATGGGGAGCACAAATATTCAGTCTGTAATAATACCATTCTGCAATTTACTTTTTTCACTTTAATATTATACTTCTGTTTGTTTGTTTGTTTTGTTTTGTTTTGTTTTGTTTTTGTGATACACGGGCCTCTCACTGTTGTGGCCTCTCCCGTTGTGGAGCACAGGCTCCGGATGCCCAAGCTCAGCAGCCATGACTCACGGGCCCAGCCGCTCCGCGGCATGTGGGATCTTCCTGGACTGGGACACGAACCCGTGTCCCCTGCAGCCCATGCATCGGCAGGCGGACTCTCAACCACTGCGCCACAAGGGAAGCCCCTAATATTATACTTTTGAAACTTTTAAATGCACTGTGTTTTAAGTACTGCATAGGATTCTAATTTGAGATATACCAAAATTTATTCATCTATTACCATATGATGACCAATTGAGTTGTCGTTGTTGCTGTTTCTTTCTGAGTTTTCTTGGTTTTTGCTTCTGAATTTAGGATTGCAGCCCTCCTCTGCTCAGGCTCTCTCCTCTCAGCCATTTCCACCCTTACTTTCCAGGGGCTATGGTTATCCTGAATTCTGTCTTTGGTTTTTCAATCCCAGCACATAATGGGTTTTCTATGGGAGTTTAGCTACCCCACAGGGCAGGCTGGGATCTGCCTTCAGAGTAGAAACTATGAAAACGTGAAACTCACCAGATCCATCCCTTTACTCTACGTTGTCTTCCTCCTATATTTTTCTGCTCTCTGGACACTTTTGAGTTTTAGTTTTATTCTCTAATATTTATCAGACTTTATAATTAGCTGCAGAAGAAGCAGTTCAATGACAGTTACTTAGTTGTTCACCTATATTGTGCTTATTTTTTTGTTTGCCCATCTGTGAATTAATAGAAAATATATGTATTGGTTTCTGCCCTCGGTTCCCAGAACAGAGTTACTGAAAGCTTTGTAAATAGGGGGTCCTAGGAGAATCTTTATGGCAACATTTAATCTCTGACCCTGGTTCCAAACACAGAGCTCCTGAAACCCCTGGAATTTCCTAAGTGATAAAAGTGTGAGGAGCATCTTATGTTCTAATATTTGGTCCTTGACCCTGGTTCCTGACACAGGGTTCCTAAATCCCCTGGAATTTCTTAAATGACAGGAGTGTCTTTTGTTCTAATGAAATGACTCTGGGGTGGGTTTCTCGATGGCTTCTGGATCAGGTCCAGTCACCCCAATCAAGACCAAACCATGTTACAATCTTGGAAATGTCAACCTTGTCCCCCATTCTCTAGAGAAGGGAGAGGGGCAGGAAACGGGGTTCAAAATTGATGATGCCAGGCTTCCCTGGTGGCTCAGTGGTTGAGAATCTGCCTGCTAATACAGGGGACACGGGTTCGAGCCCTGGTCTGGGAGGATCCCACATGCTGTGGAGCAACTAGGCCCGTGAGCCACAACTACTGAGCCTGCGCATCTGGAGCCTGTGCTCCGCAACAAGAGAGGCCACGATAGTGAGAGGCCCGTGCACCACGATGAAGAGTGGCCCCCGCTCGCCAAAACTAGAGAAAGCCCTCGCACAGAAACGAAGACCCAACACAGCAAAAATAAATAAATTAATCAATAAACTCCTACCCCCAACATCTTAAAAAAAAAGATTGATGATGCCTACGTAAGGAAGCTTCCATAAAAATCCCAAAGGTATGGGGTTTGAGGTCTTCCGTGTTGGTAAACAAATCCATGTACAAAGAAGGTGGCACTCCCCAACTCCATGAGGACAGATGCTGCTGTGTTAGGGACCCTCCCAGTCCTCACTCTATGTATCTCCTCGCCTGATGACTTATCTGTATCCTTTATTGTTCTTTTAATAAATTGATAAACTAAGTATTTCCCTGACTTCTGTGAGCAGTTTGAGCAAATAATAAATCCAAGTGGGAGGAGGTCAGGGGAACCTCCAATGTGTAGCCAAGTCAGACAGAAGTTGTGGGTAACCTGGGGACTTACTACTTGCAGTTGGCATCTTGGGACTGAGCCCTTAAACTGTGGGATCTAACATTATCTCCAGGTAGGTAGTGTCAAAATTGCCTTCAATTGGAGGACACACAGCTAGTGTCCCATAATCGTTTGGTGTGGGGGAAAAATCCCACACCTTGTCTTTATCCCAAATTGCAATCTTCTGGAGAACAAATATCCTGACATTATTTATCTTTGTTTCCTCTAATAATATCTGAACAAAAAAGATAAACAGTAGAAAATTATTTGTAGAACTGTACTGATATGATAGATACTTAATGCATCCTTTAAATTCTTCAAGGTTGAGACAGTTGTAGTGCTATTCTTTTACTACTTAAAAATATAAATTCTATATCAATATCATATACTTGAAACTGCCCACTAACCATTTGAAAAATATAGATGTTAGATTATCCCCAGTAGCTGTTAAACTAAAATATAGGCAAATAAACACTCATTGGGGAAAAAAAGTATGTAGGAACATACATACATACAACAATGGCTCACAAAATATAGAATCAACTCTGGGAAAAAAAGTATTGCTTGCAAAGCAGGCACAATAAAGATGTTACGTTAAACATTTAAGCTAGAAGTGGTGAGAATTAAAAAGAAGTTTCAGATTAAATAGGAATTGGCTCCCACTAGTGTCTCTGCATTATTAGGGCCAAGTGGACTGTCTTCTAAGAGCCTGAGAGGTTCCTGAACGCTCCATGCCGCCCACATTTGAATTAAGCATAGGTAATGTGAATTCCTCAGAATGTGTCCATTTACATAAATTCTTAATGGATAAACATGAGATTTTGAATTGCCATACTGTTTCTTTAAAGAATTTCCTTGAAAAAAAAAATTTCCCCAAATGTGAGCAGGAAGTGAGGATTGTTTGCAGCCAACAACAGGGAGTTGAATATCCTCGGCATTTATCTCAACAATACCATGAATAATAAATGCTCTTTAAAGAAATTACATGCTATAAAAAGCACAGTTCCTTTATTTTCTGAGACGTCAAACCGCCATTTCTGCTACAAACTAAAGCATAATAATCGTGCCTTAAAAGATGAGATTTGGCATTATTAAAATTCATTAACAAAGTTAAAAATCAGAGGTGAATCCCCACACCCCCAATACTCCAATTCCACAAGTGTTTATTAGGCACTAATCATGGTTCAGGAAAAATGGTGAGCAGTTAAATTATTACATACTCATAATGCAAGTGTAGCTGAGAAGTTACAAACATGCCTAAAAATGACGTATTCTCATCCATCCTATTCACAGTCTTATGAATTCCCTTTTTCCAAACACACAAAAATCACTTTTTCTCTATTTTCACCTGCCATTTGGGCATTACCTCATCTTTCTCACCACTAACCCACCTTTGAGTAATTTTCCCATCTTTTTCCCAAAATGTGTGTAATACTTTCTCATGAGTAATATGATTTTCTTTCCCAGATTTTTCCCTTCACTCTACTTAATCCCTACTTGTTCTCACATTCTCTTTTTTCCAAGTAGCCTATTTTTCTAAATCCTATGTTGCACTTCTCTTTGAGCTCTGCAAACAAGTGTATGTAGAAAAAATCAGGTAGTGCTAGAACTGCATCAGATTAAACTCTGTCTTTATTCTTTTGCCAAGGCACTTAGCTAGCCTACATGACAAAAATTAAACTCATAAGCAACAACTCTATAGTGCAAATCTAGCAGGATGAAATGGCCCTACTTAAATGCAAAATAAACTGTGTAATCACATTCCTATAAATGGTGGGATATATTCTTCTCTACCATATCCTATCCCACCCACTTTTTTCAGAGAGAAAATATAAATCAAAATAATTTAATTAAGGCCAGAGCCATTTCCTGGGTAAAAGAGAGAGGAGGCATTAAAAATTATATAGCGGGATAATTTATAGAAGTACGAATTTCTATCCTGTTCTCATTGTTATAGGAACCTAAAGAAATAAAAACAAAAATCTTGCCAATTCTGTAGCTGGAAGGGGAGCCAAGCCTTTTCGTTTAAAAATCAAGTTTTTTCAAATCAGCTTTACCTTTAAGAAATTAGGCTGCAATACCCTTCTGAGTCCAGAAATGAGACTGAGGTCTCTGCACAGGTTAACAGAGAAGTGGAGAAATATGGTTTCCCAAAGACAGGAAAGATAGCGCCTTGAAGGGGAGAAGTCCTTCAACTAGTGCAGATCTATGTACACTCTGAAAAGTAGGTGCAGGAAGTTGAATTTTTAGTGCCACAGCTTGGGAAACTTGATCAAAATCTCTATGTCCAAAGTTGGCATTACTTTTTCCTAAATATTTGGACTTGCCTAAAAATGGTACCCAAATCCAATTAATTTGATTTACTTTTGTTTGTTTTTTAATATGACAGCACCTTTACCTATGTACTGCAGAGAAAACCTGGAGGGTAGTGCTGCCAGCTACAGAGTAGAATAGAAAATAACCAAAAGTGCCCAACATAATAATGGGAAGCCCTATTTTCTAATGACATGGCCAAACCCTTGCTTTTAGGGAATTTTTTTTTGTTTTTCAACAAAATGAGTTTAGTCTGTAGAAGATGTGATTAGTGGTTAGCTATTGATCCTTTATGTCTTCAACACAAGTTCTTCCAAAGCCTCTGATTCTCATTTGAGGATTTACCCTGACCAAGATGTTCCTCTCAGCTTGACTAAACTTTCTTTAGCCAGATTTCTTCCTGACTATAGACCCTTGATCTCCCTTTTCTTAGAGCATTTACTTTAGAAAACTTTCAGTTGTAAATTCTGTCTCTGTCCCTTGGAGATGTAAATCTTTTGCCCGTCTCTTGCCAGTTTTACAGCCAAGGAATGTTTTTCTCAAGGACCTGGGAACTATTTTATTGAAATATAATCATTTCAATCATCAAGATAGAACCCCTGTCTCCCGGTCTGTGGGAGGGTAGGAAACTAACTTCTATAAGTGTCAATTAGTAAACACAGGTGGCTTAATCACATTGACCAACTTCCCCTTTAACTTCCTCTAGTACTTTTTCACTAGCTCACCCCAGTGTTTAAAAACCCTCCTACCTTGGGGTTCAGTGAGGTTGAGTCCAGTCTCTCTCTTCTATTGCAAGTCTTGAATAAAGTCTTCTTTGACTGCTTAACTCCATTCAGTACAATTTTTCTTTGATAACTCCTCCCCACTTTCAGTTCATTTCATCTAGGGTGAACCAGTTCAAAAGGGGCTGAGAAATGGAGGGTAAGACTGGTGATATTATTTAAGCTAGGCTGAAGCAATCAGTACTTCCAGATTTTTTCATGAGTGAAAGTCAATCTATTTCCTTTTTGCTGAATCCAGTTAGAGTTGAGATGCTTCGTATTTGTCTTCATTTTGTTTTGTTATTTTCTTTTACATTTACAACCCAAGGTCACAGTTGGTCAACTATTAAAAGAACCATCACAGCTGTAGTTCTTACTTTCAGTGAGTTTGAAAATAAAAACTTGTACCAAATAGTTAACTTGGATCCTTGTTTATGGGACCACAGCTTGTTCTTCACCATCACCCCATCTAACCTTTTCTTATTCTTGAAGGATAAGGCAAAAGAAATATTAACTCCATCTAGCTGATGTCTAGGACACTTCCCAAGACTGGATGGCCCTAGAGAAAACCAAAGTGATGTCTCTTCCTGAGATAAGAGAAGGAGTTTTCCCCCAAAGGACAATTGGGTTCCAGCCTGTGAATCTTGAAGGATAGGGTACTTGAGAGGTCAGCATACTAATTAGAGAGCAGGGGGCTCTTCTAGAATGTCCTTTGCATATACCCTCAGATTTCAGGCATCTTCTCATTTGATATTCAAAATGAAAGTCACACTCTCCTTTTTCACAATTCCCTTGTGTGGTTGCCCTACATCTCTGTGTACCTTGTATAGCTTACACAATCGGGCATTCTTTCTAGAACACAGGAGGGAAGTAAGTGACTATTTTTCCTCATTGTTCCTAAGTGGGGAATGGGGTAGGGGTTAGACCATGAAGGGTCTAAGGCTCATGGTCTCCACTAATAAAATTGATTATGGAGATCAGTCCATAGAAAGTTGGAGAACGTTAAAAGATTTGTGATCTTATAGCAGTGTCCTGGAGAGGCCAAGGACAAGTGTGACAATAAAACCAAACCTCCTGGTCCCCCCACAATGGGTTAGCAAGTGGGAGATGTGGATAAGTGTTTTAGCTCAGTCCTGAGTTTTACATATAGGACAGTTTAAAGGAGATCAGAGAAAATAAACATGGGAAAAAGAAAATCTTGCTGTGTATAATCTTATCAAGATGAATAATTTTGTTCTATAGTATCTTCATCCAATTAAAAGATGTTTTCAGAACACAAGGAAAATAAAGAATTCAGTTAGCCATCTGATTTTGCCTGAGGTTTCCTAGTATCCCAGTTAAAATGTAATTTATAAGGCAAACAATCCTCTACTTTCTTGTATCCTATAAAAACAAACGTGGCACGCTCTAATTTAATTATCCCTATTTCTGGTGATACTCTGGATGTCTTTAAATGCAGATAGAATTTTTTTTTTTCAATTTGAAAAAAAAGTAAAAACAATAACTTATGTATGAAAAAATAAAAACCCTGCCCTGCTATGCCCCTTCAAAAAAAGCACCACCTACAGCTCTTTTAAAGATCATTTTAAATTAGCAAACAGCATAACATGTCACTTAAGTTTAAACTAAAACTTAAAAAAGCAGGCCTAAGAATGCTCATATTTAATTATGTCTCCACGTAATTAAGTGTGGCAAGCTGATGATAAAACCTTTAAGTAATGACTCATAAAGAGATAAAAATGGAGCATGTGTTTAATCAGTTCACAGCCTTCCTCAGAAACTGGCATCGCTCAGGTGCTAATGAGACGCCTGTTGCTGGGGACACCAGAGAGAGCAGTGAATCAGCTGGGACAGAAAGAGAAGGGCTCACTGTTTCTGCAGGCAGGTGGTTCTGTCAAGATGACTGCCAGGAGGTTTAAGCTCTGAGAAGATATTTAAATACAAGCACACAACCAATTCCAGATTTTTAAATAGAAAAAAGGGAAAGAAAATGTATTTCTTCCTCCATTTCAGTGATAAATTGTGGAACAATCTTTTAATTTTTAGATCATAATGATTTTAAGTTTTCAGTGGCTGATACATGTAATATTTCTTTTCTTCGTGGTTTTCCAAGGAACTGTGTTATGTGCATTCAAGAAATGTTATTTATACTGTGTAACTAAGTTTCACTTCTTTCTGCAATTTAAAGGGTTATTTTCTCTATCTTCAAAATGAATAGTGAGTTATTTCCACATGATACGATAATAGAAAAATAAACTTGTATTCTGGTCTCCATGCTCTTTTTCTGACTAGGTTGTCTGACATCTATGTGTTAAGAGATATGACTATGCACCAGGATGGAGAAATGGGGCATTAATATCTGGGTTCCTATGGAAGCTTAAATATGTATTAGAATTTGACAAGCCTAACGGTCCAATAATGAGAAATGGAGATAAGACCATTCCTCCTGAAAGGTGAAAGGTACAATGGCTAGTACTGTCTTCCCTAGAGGACTTTAGACTTGTTACAGAACAAACTCTTCCACTCTTCAAATTATTCTCTGTGGGCTATTCAATTTTTGCCTCTAAGCAGAAACCACCACCAAGGAGCTATTTGGCACTGAGTTTAAATAAACTCATGCTGTATTAGAAGAGGCTTTAACAACATCTCAGAAGGATGCCTTACTGTTTCTGGAAATGGAAATTGCTCATGAGCTTCAGAGAGCATCAGAAGTTTTGGAAAATTAGAGTAAAATATATGGGCTTTTATTAAACATATGCAGAGAAAAAGCCAAAAGAGTAATGAATAATTGTTTTTGAGGCAAAACAAATACAAGGTCATATTTGAAAGGAAGAATAGAGATTGAAAGATAAAACAGGCTAGATGTGAATTGGAATCCTGATGGATAATACTGGTAATAATTCCACTTTGAGTATTTGCCACACAAATTTGGCTACCACAACCTGGCATGTGTCATAGCTCAGAATAAGGAGTTCAGGCAACTTTAACATAGACTGCTTGTTCTAAACACAGTCCCTCTATAGCCAAAATAAGTGAGAGAACACTCGAATGACACATCTGATGCCCCCATCCCCCAATTCCTCCAGAAAGCTAGAAGTTATTCAGGCTGGAAAGTGAATTATTATCTAATAGATTATCTGCCATCTATAAATCCACCAGATAATTACTCAACCTCCTTTAATTTTGATTCTCTAAGTATGCATTGCTTATGAAAATATTTTGAATCTCCATTATAAAAAAGCAAACAGATGAAGGTCTTAGTGTCTGTTTAAACTTTGGAAGTGTCTTAACTTTAGAACATATTAACTTTATAGTCAAATAACTTGTTTTCATACTCCATATAAGTAATGATTCTGGTTTACATAAAATTTAGATAATATTTTGTAAAAATTTATATAAGTTTACATAAATTATTTTAGGAAAACATTAATTGTGTAAAGTAACATCAACTTGGATAGAAAATATGTATTATTTATTTTATATTAATTTTTAAATCCATAGTTTAAAATGAACTTTATATTTTTTGCATTGTCTATTTTTGTTCATAGATTTTATTTCTACAAGAGAATTCCATAGGATTCTTTTAGCAACTGACTACTTCCTGCCAATGACATCTTAAGTGAAACAACACTATGTATGTAAAACAGCAAGATATGAAACAGTGAGTTGTAGCAGACCTTCTTTGTGGAAAGGTGTGGGGAAAATGTGACCAAAGGGTATTTAGGGTAGAGGAAGCAGAAAAGGATGGAATACCTGTGTATTCATTTATAAACAAATTCTGCCTCTTTTCAGCAGGTGCACTTTAGATTTTAACTCTCTAAAATTTCACAGAATTGAAAATTTTGGAGTTCAGAAAAAGAATATAATCAACAATTTGATTTTAAAAGAATATTTGAGTGTCAAATTTGCATTCTTTGACCAGGTAATTTTTCAGCCAGAAGCCTTACTTTGGTTACTGAGTGCTGACCTGCCTTTGCTGGAAGTTGGTCTGTGCACAGGACAAGCTTCCATTCCACATGCTGGTTCCACTCAATGCAAGTGCTCTTAGTGGGGTTGCCCCTTTCTGGTACAAAGGGCATCTGCGGAAGGAGGGGTCTCTCAAAGGTGGAAGGCTCTGCTTTGGAATATGTTGAGAGCAGAGAAGATGCTTACTGAAGGAATTGCTTTTACTGTACTCTTTTTTCACTGCATCTCAGGTTTTCACATTACGAGTTATGATTTATACTTTTCAAAGGCTGATTTGCATAATCTCTCATGTTCTTGTTCCAGTTGCAGATTCTTATTCAGACACTCTCTCTAGATAGGTAAAGTGTATATTTTAATGGTCCTTTTGGCTACCCTTAGAATAGAAGTTTGTCCTTTCTCATTAAAACGTATGAGCTTTTACTGTTATACTTCATTAGCTGTATTGTGTTGTATTCTTAGCTCATAATGGTTGCCATAAACTATTGAGTTTCTAAATATAACTAATTGTTTTTATTGGAGATATTTTTGATAGATTTTCCACTTTTCCATCCCTTCTCATGAAAATTTTTCTTTTTTCTCCCCTCAGTCACTTATGGTTTATATAGATATAGTAAGTGCTTTATATGTCCTTTCAAAAACAAGACACAGAAAAAAAACAATGACCTCATTTATTAAGTATAATTGTACTGAAAAATTACAATTAGAGGTTCTGAAACCTGTTTATAAAATTTGGGGAAAAGTTTCAAACCTTGTTTCTGACACAGTATTGCTATGAAACAAAACTGGCATGTATCAATATCTCGTATAAATCCATTTTTCAAAAATAAGTAACTGATTTGTAAACTTCCAGCCAATTAACTCCAAAATGGTTAATCTCGTCTAAGTATGGTCTGTGTGCTAAACTGTTTAAAGTTCTTAATCCACCTATTGATGTAAATAATTATAAAAATTAGCTTTCTTTAGAAGCTCTATTTGTTATTTTGGAGTCATGCATAGATAGCCGGTCCCTACTCAGATTTTAGAATTATTCATGAATTCTTGGGGAAATAGAGCCAAGGAAGTAAACGCACCATTATTTTTACTTATTCATATCTTTTGAGTTCCTCTTTGTCTTCATTTTATTAAAGTCAAAAACATAAAGTTATCATTGATCAACAATATGATTAAGAATATACTTCCTGCACTTTATGTAATTCTTTTATAATTCAAAACACTTTTTATTCATGTTTACTCTTTGAATAGCTTTGGCCTTTCTTGTTAGTGTGTTATAAATGAAAATCATTGTAGCACAGATATAATTAAGCTCCTTTCTTTCAAGAATACTGCTTCACAAAATTAAGTACTTAATCAACTAATGTTTTGACTACTTTGCATTTAAACAGCAAACTGAAGAACTGATTTAGAATTTCATTTGGCACATGAATGTATTTCCTTCCTCTGAATAGTAAAATACAGTCACTCCTTAGTGATCATTACCCCTTCCTGGTGACTAGGTTTCTATTCCTACTTAAGCTACCACCATGGAGTAGTCAGGTTAATTTGTTACAGTATTTGATTAGCCATAGTAATGCATTGCCTACATGTTTAGAAAAAGTTAATTAATGTGTTTTAGGTGATTGCAATCATAGTTATTCAACTGAAAATGCTCTCCTTTTCTTTATTAATAATTATAACAATCTGTATCACAATCTTTAAATTATGTAAAAATTTAAGATATATAATAAATAAGAATATGTGAGAATCTTTATATATATATATATTCTGTGTAGATAAAAACTAAAGTTTTGAAACTGGAAGGTAGTTAATTCATTTTGACTAGTGAGGTAACCTGTAAGGTTCTGAATTTTCTGGGAACACAGCTGCCACTGACCAAGACAGGACAAAGATCCTTTTTGTGTGACTCTAGAAATGATTTTTTTTTTACCAAAAGATTTGTTACCCTTGGGATATGTGTGAGATTGGGAAAGGATGTGGAACTGTGTGTGTGTGTGTTTTGTAGGTTTGTGCCATGTATGTGCCTTCATGTGTGATGCAGAGAAAGATAAGAGGATTAAGAAAATCACTCCAGGATTGCATATTTATAGGGAATCTTGCTGAAGGTATTATACTGAGAATTATGTTCATACAATTTCTAAAGTAATTTTGGGAAGTGGAATATTGAATATTTGTTCTCAATTAGCATGAATGTCACTGTATCGAGAACCAATAGTACAAAGAATGTGTAAGATAGATCATTGTTCAATACATTAATAGAAGTGGAAGGAAAGATATTCCTGGTTGAGAAAACAAGAAGGCAAGGCAGGTGTGTGTGTTGGGGATAGTAAATCACTGATATGTGAAGAATGGGAGACAGTTTGAAGGGAGATAAACCTGGAATAGCAAGTAGCTTTAGTCCAGACTCCCGAGCACTTTGGAGTTCCATGCTAGGTAGCTGTGTCGTGTTTCCAGACCCAACAAACTACTGGATATCACTGAGGAAAAAGAAATGGCTTCTTTCACATCTTAGAAGAAGATCTCTGTACAGAAAAAGAGTTTGAAACGTTAAGAGATGAAATCCTTAACTGTTAAAATGTGTGACTATTTTCCTTCCTTATTTTAATCTCCTTCCCTCCATAGGTCTCCCTTTCTTTCCTTTTTGTCCTTTACCTTCTTTCTTACCAAATGAGTAAAAAAAAAAGGTACTGGTATTTGTACCCTTTGGAATCACTGATCCAATCAGTCAAGTATTTGTATTAAACTGTGTCTGAAGAAAAACTGAAAGATGAGTGAGAGAGAGTGAGAGAGAGCGAGAGAGGGCATTCTGATCAAAATCATCATTTCCAACCCACTTTTTAAAAATCTCCTTCTTTCCTCCTGTCTCTCTCTCCACTTTCCACCAGGCCCTCTCATCATTCAGAACATTCCCCCCAACTTGTTCCCTGAACCTTCAGCTGAAAAACCTCTTACGTTTTCTCCCTTCTTCCACTTAAACCAACTTAACCTCTATCTTGCTAAGCCCTTCAATTTCCCCTCTAGCTACTCTGCTACTCCATCTGACCATTCTCTATCTCTCATCATAAAAGTCCAAAACTTCTCTGGCAAGGATCAAACTATCCTTAAAGGTCTGGGAAATTGAGGAAAAAGACTATTCTCCAGCTACGAGCTTTGGGAGAAGGAGAGCTGAGAACATGTATACACAAATCAGGTTTGATATTGTAGTAGTTTAGTTAAATATATATATATATACATACACACATGTGTTTCCCCCAAGACTTATTTCAGCCTTTATGGCCCTTTTTTTCTGCTTGAAATAATGTGAGTCTGGCAAAATGCTGATATTTGCCTTTCACCAAGACACTGAAGGGCTAGGATAGAACTAAGTGAAAAAAAGAAAATTAAAAAAAAAAAACCTTCACTGAGTTACAGAACTGTGTGTATCATTATCATATTTGTTACATTTAATGTGTGCAAGGATTCTTGGTGACTCTTTGTGAAAACAGAATCACTCAAACGGGTCTTAATAGGAGCATCCGAACCTGTGATTTTGATGTTCCTTGTAAGCTGAGAAAATCAGGCCTTGTGAGTAATTGAATGAGCGTGTAGAGACTTATATAGACGAAGACTTCATAAAGTGGTTTGGATGATGACTCAGGTGGAATGCTGCCTCCAATTTGGGGCCCATTATGGGTCAGGGACAATGATAATGTGCACATAAAAGCAACAGATTGGTCCAGAATGGGTACTATAAAGACAGCCTTTTCCTAATCATGTCACCATTTTGTGTCTGCTGGTTTGGATTACAGCCTAGATGTTCAAAGGCAAGACCATAAATGGAAAATATTGAAAAGTATGTCATCATAAGCCAGAGTGATCTTTAAAAAGTGGCAATCAGATCACCCCAGCTCCCCAGTGTAAAAACCTTCAATAGCTTCCTAGGCATTTAAGAAAATATCTTTCAACCTGGATTAAAAGGCCCTGCATGACTTTTCTCCTGTCTCCCTCTTCAGGACCATCTCCTCCAGGCCTAATCCTACACGTACTAGATTCTCACAGAATACTGTCAGGTTTTAATAGCTGCCGGCCCATTCCCACTTTATGATGCTGGACTGCATTCCCTCTGCCTGGAATACTCTCTCAAATGATCTTCCCATGAGAGATTGGCTTTGTCATTAAAGTCTCAGATATTTTTATGTGCTTAGCAATTGACATCATCAAGCAGCTTCTATTTCTCTCTCTCTCTCTCTCATCCATGAATCTATCTATTCTCTCATCCTTGAATCTACCTTACTCATGATCTAAAAATACAAAGAGTCTTCCAGGAATACATGCCCTTTCTTTCACATTTGAATGAGTCTGAGAGTATAGAAACTTATCAAACATGATATATCAATTCTTAAATGTGTTTTAAACTCTAAATAGGACTTCTGAGCAATGTAGTTTTATCCTGTCCTCCCTGGAACACTGCAACAAAGCTGTGCCAACAGGTGAGTTCCCTGGACTGACCCTGACATTTCTTTCTGAGCCTCTGTTTTCTCAGGGTGTCAAGTGCACACTGCACAGATGCGCTGACCTAAGATATCCTGATTGAGGGCCTGAGCATGCCCTGCGGGCTTCCTCCAGAGACTGTTTCATCTTTACATGCTCCTGCAGGTGTTCTGTTAGGTGTTTCTTCTAATTTCTGTGATAACTACTACAGCTCGTTTTCCCCCACTGAGGGAGCATCTGGCTATTTGTCTAAGAGAAGATGCTCAGGAAATTAGCGTCTGGTCTCGTTTTAAATCTTCCTTCATCTGAATTTGCAAAAAAGGCATGCATATGGGCAAAGTGAAGCAGAGTTGAGAATCAAACTCAGGATAAAAATCATGAACATAGCAGGATAAGATACAGTTTGATATTATGACTGGTTTTCATTGGTTCCATTAATAAATGTTTTCTATATTATGCAATACATTTGACAGAGAATATAATACATATACACTTACAAATACACAGATATGTGCAAAAAATTTAAGTGACAGAGTCACTAGAGTCACTATCCAGAAAACTGAGCAAAAAGATCATTTATAATTTTCTTCCCTAACTCATCCATACTTAACATTTTTATATCAGTATTTTTTTAATTCAGCAAATTCTTTTAAAAATTAGCTTCATATGCCAAATGTCATCCTATTTTGCTCTCTTTATTTGACATTAGAATTGATTTATCTTCTCATCTTTGTAAAAGATTTACTGTCATTTTTGAACATGTTAATATTTCATCAAGTAAGTTAGTTTGCTCCATCACTCCCCTATTTATGTTATTGCTTTATATATAATTTGTTTTCAATTCTAAATGTCATATTACTAATTAAATTTAAATGTACAAGAAATTTTAACTCTATGTATATATATTCATATCTAGACTGATTTATTTTATGAAATTCTAGGAAAAAGCAGTGGTCCTTGAAATTTGAGTCATGGCCACTTTGCTATCAAAACATATATCAAAGTGGTCTGACATCAAAGTGCCATTTTACGGAAGTATACACACAAGAAGGAAAGACAGTTTTGAAAGAAAGATTGTTACTCCCACTCTTTCAGAGATAGAAAATATTCACTTTCCAAGTCTATTCTGATGTTTAAGAAATCTTGAGAAATGTGATGAATTGTATCCTAAGATGCAGCTTTGGTTAGAAAGATAAAAATGATCAATGGGTCAAATAATTGCTAGTGCTTCCCCAACCCCAAGAACAAAGAGTTATACTGTGGGTGTCTTTCAGCTAAGGGTGTTTTCAGTTTCTTAATAGAATTCATTGTGAACATTTCATGAGAGTTTCACTGAAGAAAAATATGGAGTTTGAGCATCTCTAGAAATACTAGAATCTGAAGCAACATTAGATCCTTGTTTTCCCTTCATAATAAGCTACTGGAGCTTAGTGGAGGCAGCCCCTCGGATGTCCTGTTTGCCACAGTCCTCATCTTCACCTGTTTCCTTTGTGCTCACCATTGAGTTCAAGACCTTTGATAACTTCTGCAGTCCCAACTTTACAAAGGGTGATACTAAGGCACAGGGAAATTAATGATTTGACTGGACAAGTGATTAGTTATTGGTAGAGCCAAGACATTTCAAATTCAGAAAGCTCTCATTTGAAATATTTATTGCTTTAAAACTTTATTACTCTATTTCAAATGAGCATTTGTTGGGCATCAATTATGTGTCAAGTCATTATGGTTGCTATAGGGACAATGATAAACAAGACAGGAATCCTGCTCTCCTGGAGCTTACATTTTAGTGTCTAATGGATGAATACCGAAGAGGAAATAAATGCACAAGTAATCATTTCTGAAGAGGGTAAGCCAGTGCTCTAGAGAACTGAAAAATGAATACATCCTTCATCCCAGGAAAGGTTACCAAATGTAGTAGAAAGGGGGGCAGTACATGTCAAGGAAGTGATGCTAAGAGGAAGGGAGAGTGGTGATAGAGGAGGGTGGTGTTTTGAAATGAAGGATTTATCTCAGGCCGTTTGATTCAAAGGAAAGGGGTAGCTAGGTTAGGTGTCAGAGAAAAAGGAAGATTGGAGAAAGACTTTTAGAAGCCTGGTTGGTAAGCAAGTTTGCATAGTTCTTATTATAGTACATAATATGATGATACCTTTCTTTCCCAACTTGCAATCTCTAAGAGCACGGATTCTTCCAGAGGTTTTCCAGACATAGTATGTTATTAGAAGTGATATTTCAATGATGACGATTCAATGTTGCTATTAGAAATGATACTTCAACCAAAAATATTATCAAGGCTCTATACCCACACAACTTGGTTGGATGAAATACAAACAAATTGAAAAATTATAGATAAGAGTTGTCAAAACTAATATATGCTATTAGAAATGAAGATAGTTGGTACTTTCACCTTGGGGGTAGCTAGTGACTGGAACGGAGCATGAGGGGACTTCTGGGTGCGGGCAATGTTTTGTTCTTTGATAAAATGCACTTCCATAGGTGTATTTAGTATTTTTAAAATACCCTCAAGCTATACATGTGAGATATTGGCACGTTATTGTATTCTTCAATAAAAAAAAAGTTTAAACAGTAAATGAAATAAAAACTGGCAAACAAGTTACACAGATATTACTGGTATGAAAAAATTTTCAGGAGAAAGGAATCTTTTTAGTACTTAAAACATGAGTAGACTTCATAAACAGAGACAGAGAGAAAGGGTATCCAGAGGGAGGGAACAGCATGACACAGAGGAAAAGAGGAAAAGTATAGACCAGATACATGGATCAAGAAGTCACTATAAGCTCCTCAGGTGACCTGGTCACCTCGGGTTCTCCTCGTCCAAGCCTGCAAAAATATCTCATCAGGATTCACGTGTGAATCTATGGCAAGTGACTTGATAGCCACCCTAAATCTCAGCCATAGCTGATCCTTAATTTTGCTTTTATTTTTTTTTTTTTTAATTCTTTACACATCTATGACATTGAACAGTGGTTCTCAAGCTTGAGCATTCCTCAGAATCACCAGGGAGACTTGTTCAAACATAGAATGCTGGGAACTACACAGAGTTCTGATTTAGTAGTTCTGGAATGGGGTTTGAGAACTTGCATTTCTAATAAATCCCAGGTGGTGTTGATGCTGCAGATTTAGGGATTACGTTTTAAAATCCACTGCCTAGAAAAATATTCTTGGCCTTTCCTAATTTTTCTAGCTGTACCTTTTCTTTGTAATCCTAAAGAGAGTCACTGAATTTCCAAATTGCAAGAGATCTTGAAGGTGAGTTGAGTCCCCACCAAGTCATGCTCATCTGGTCTACCCTGACACAGCTCTTTCTTTTTTCTATTTATTTAACCCTTATTGATCCCTCAAAGCTTATTTTAAATTGCATAAGGCTGTACAATTGGAGTAGACTTTACTGATCTTCCTCCTCTGAATGTCTGGATCAATTACCATAGAAGCATAGATAACACTGAAGGCCTAGCCTTCCTATTATTTATCTACATTTTCTTCCTTTTTCCAACTATATTGTAATCCAATCCATACACAGACCTCAAACACAAACCTCCACTCCCACACACACACACACGCAAGTTTTGCTGATCTTTACTTGTATGTCTACTGCATAACAATCACATGGTTAATCCCATAGTTTATGATACTTTAATTTTCCACAGTGGCCCTTGATAATGCTATAACTTCACATTACTCCTACCACTGGGCAAATTGACTCTTATGTAGTAGATGTTGAATACCAGAGGACAGAGACTGCTTTCTGTTTATTCCCAGAACCTAGCACAGTGCCTGGCATGTATTTTTTGCTTGAAAATATTTATTGAATGAATGAATGATGCAGAGCTTATTTTTGCCATAGAAATACTGAGTATATATGGTATATATCTAAACATAAAATCTGTAGATGATATTTGAGACTAGTGCTAAGGTAAATAAAAATTTAGTTAAATGGTTTCTTTCCCTATTCAAACCAAATCATATAATACCCTTGAAAGTACACCTACAGCTCAGCCAAATAATATTATTTCAATTTTCCAAAATTCAATGACCACTTTATGTTAAGACCAGATGCAATCCTTATGTAAGTTTCTGGTGTGAATCACATAATTCTCACACCTATCCTCCTCCAGACATTTTGTCTTTTAGAATTGTATTTTTGAGTGCTTTACAAGAGAAAAAAAAAATCTGAAGAAACTCTCTTGCCTTGGTACATAAATGCATCACTTACAATGGATGTGGCAGTAGCTTGTTGACAGTATGAATATAGAACTAGTAAGAGCAGCTTCCAAATGCCACATACAATAAAATAACACACAAGGCAACTGGTTAGCCTTTAATTTTAGTTTGTGTCCTGAGAGCTATTCTCTTATGTTTTCTCTTTTTATTATCTGTAGTACCTTTCTCATGTTTCAGTGCTAATATCAGAGAACCTAACTGTCAAGCTACTTTAGGAGGTCAACATTAATTCATTTGATTAACAAAATACTTATTGAATGTCTAATATGTGCCAGGCACTCTTTTATGTGCTGGGGATACAGTACTGAAAAAGACAGACAAAGTCTTGACATCATTAAACTTATAATCAAATGAAGGAACAAACAGACAATTAAATATATATATACATGAATAAATGCACAATACATAACTTCAGGTAATGGCATGTGCCGTGGAGAAAAAAATGATCAAGTGACAGAGAACATTGTGATGGGTTACTTTAGATGGTCTGGACAGGGGTTGCCTCTCTGTAAAGGGAACATTTGACCCAAGAAGTAAATGTCAAGAAAAACTCCACCATGCAAGATACAGGGAAGACCATTCTAGGGCAGAGGAAAAGCGCAAAAGTGAAATTACCAATGAAATCCACAAGAGTTTACAGGGTGTTCTACTTAACATTATTGTTGAATTTCTAAGAAACTACTTTATCACAAATCAAGATATAAAATAATTACTTCAATGGAGAAAAAAAGAAGTGAGGCACTAAAACATTGCAGCCCGGCAACAACAGTTATTTTCCTTAAAATAATTCCAATGAAGGGGTTTCTAAATCTCTAAGCAGAGTTGGCATTCAAAATAATAAACAGCCAATCAGAATGGACATTAACAGGGATGCTGCTAATATCCATTCTGGGAATATTGCTATAAAACATAAACATCAGTAAGTAAATAGAGCACTGGATGGGAATAGCTCTGCAAAAGAATATTAGCTTTTCTTATCCTGTAGCATTAGAGCTACTACAATCAGCATCATTGATGCAAAGGATGCCCATCTCCCTTTCCACAGTAGTAGGTGCTCACCTTAGTGGTAGTTCCAGATGGAAATTCCAAGAGTAGTCTGGATATTGCAAATTGTACTCCCAAAGTAATTAATTATATTATTGCCATTTTGTTATCAAATCACATTATTTACTCATTCTATAGAGATTGATTGAGTCCCTATGCCAACTAAAAATTGTCACTCACCATCTGGCACTGCAATAATAAAGCCACTAGCCACTGCAGTCACTAACCTTCAGCACACCCTGAAAGGAGTTCAGGGTGGAGATCAGGAATGAGGCACTCCGTGCTCTGGAAAAAACTGGCAGAACAGGCCTTCAGATAGTTAGATATTTTCAGGAGAAGATTTTATGAGCCCAACTTCTTGCATCTTCTCATAATTAGAAAAGCACTAATATCATTAACGGAGACATCTGCTCCTTGTGACTAGCAACAAGCCTCTGCCCAAATGTGTGCTTGATTGCACGTGCCCCCTTCACTAAAATCACATGTGTACTGACCACCACCCCTTACCTCTTCAGAACAGTTCCTCAGAGCTTTCTGAGATGCTGTCTCCTGGGTTACAGTCGTCATTTTGCCCCAAATAAAACTTAACTCACAACTCTCACACTGTGTATTTTTTTTTCAGTCGACACCCACTATGTGCCCATCCCTGCTCTGGGAACTGGGGTTGTGGGAGTGAACAAAACAATTGAAGTTCTACCCTTGTGATGCTTATATTTTATGAAAGAAACCAACAATAAACAAGATGTATGAATGAGATGTAAAGCATTTCATGTAATGATAAGAAAAAAAAAAAAAGGAAATCAGGCAATGAGAACACAAAATGTTAATGAGAGGTTAAAATTAGAGGAAGTCTGGACATATGAGAGGTTGAGTTGGGAACCAAGACTCTCAAGGAGATGAGGAATCTAACTGTACATTTGTTTTGTGGTGAGAACTTTCCAAGAACAGGGAAGGATAAGTGCCATGGTGCTGAGGCAGGAGTGAGACAAGTGAAAGATAAATAGAAGATGGTTCAAAGAAGCAAGGAAGAAACATCATCCATGCCTTGGAGGGCAAAACTAAGCCCTAGTTTTTGCTTTGAGTAAAACAGGAAGTCAATGGAGGTTATGAGTAGAAAATGACATGGCCAAAGAACACTCCCATAAAAATACAGCAAAACTCACAGCACAAAAACAATATAAAAAATGGAAGAAAACTTAACTAAATGATATTAACAATTTAGCAATATAATCCTATGATGTAAAGCAGTTTTGATTTACCTGGAAAACTGAAATTTCAAAAGATAAATTTCAAAGACAAAAAAAATTCAAAATACATGTAGGCAGAAAGATCTGCTTCTATGTAGATAAAATCATAGAATGGTTTCAAACTCCTCTTCCATCCTAAAGGACAGAAGACACTGGCATAGAGTTTTGTGAGAAAAAAATAACCAGTGAAGTCATTCTTAGGTGAGATTGAGTGAATGACAAGGAAATGCAGAAAATAGACCTTACGTGTAACATTCTGGCAAGAGGGACAGAGCAGGCTGTGGATTTTAGTAACTTCCCCTTAATAAGAGATGAATAGAACAGCTACTATCCAAATGCTGATATAAAATAACTAGTGGTAAGTAATAAAATTAGTTAAACAGAATTTAGAAAAATGTGATTATAAATCTCAATACAAAATTAAGAAAACATAATGTGAAATACATCCCATAACCCTGATATCTATACCTAACAGACAGGTCACAAAAATAAAACTATAGAAAACTATCATTTCTGAGTTTAGATGTGAAATCTAAATAAAATACTAGCAAATCAAATTCATCATGATATTAAAAATAATACACTGCAAACAGTTTATGACAAGAATTCAAGGGTTGCTTAATATTAGAAAATCTAATAATATAGGTCTTACATCATTAGATCAAAAGTTAAAAGAAAAATAATTTTATCATTCCATGAGACTCTAAAATGTTTAGTAAAACTCAAAATTCAAGCCCAAGCAAACTCTTAGCAAATGAGGAATACAATGAATTTCTTTAACAAAATGAAGGATAGCTGTCTCAAGCCACCAACTAACACTACTCTCAATGACTCATCGATTTTGATTCAACAGATATTTGCTAAGCTCCAACTAGATGTGAGTAAACAGAGAAGAGTCAAGACAGACAGTCCCTGTCTTTCATGGAGCTTAAACTGTAATGGAGGGTGAGCTTTGAATAAAGACCCACAAAGAGGTGAAGAATCTAGCTGTACCCTTGTGGGAACAAGTACATTCCAGGCATAGGGGAGCAGTGGGGTAGAACTGGCAATTGAATGGAACTATGGCTACTAACAATAGAATCAGAGGCAAGGCTTTTATTAGTTCTATCACTTTCTATCATCACTACCTATCAATGCTCTGGAAGTTCTAGTAACTGTCATAGGAGAAGGAGGAAGAAGGTAAGAAAGAGGGGAGGAAGGGGGGAGGGGGGGAAGGAGAAGGAAGAAGAAGGAAAGGAAAAACAGGAGGAGGGAAAGAGGAGGAGGAAGAGGAGATAGAGGAAGAAAAGGAAGAGGAAGGGAAAAGGAAGAAGTGTAGCAATAAAATTCAAAAATAGGACAATTATAACTAATTATAGATTATATAATTGTATAATGAGACAAAAACAAACTATTAAAATGTGTTGGGAATATTTGGGTAAATAGTGATAAACATTTTAAAAAATTAATATTTTCTTACACTAGCAAGAAAAAAACAGAAAGCTTAATGGAAAATAAATGCTATCGTCAATACTAACCATATCACAAAATACTTAGGAATAAACTCAAAAAGAAAGTTTAGAAAACCATTATGAGAAAATCTACAGAGCATTACTGAAGGATACAGCAAAAACCTTAATAAACAAAGAAAATATAAGAACCCCTGGAGGAATGATTCCAACTGAGAATTGAACCTAATTTAGACGATAAAGGAGTCTGAGCAAAAATTTCAATTGTGTTTTTGGAAGCAGGATGTGGCAATTTTCTATACTTAACCAAAATGATAAAAATAAGTAAATATGTATCTGACAATTCGGAAAACAAAACTAATGAAAGGAATTTAGAATATTAGCTATCATAGCAATACATAATAATCAAAACAGTATAGTACTGGCAATACAGTAGAAAAATAAATGTACTATGATAAAAAGCCCACCTTGATTTAAGAAGATATATAGTTTAGAATATTAAAATATTTTAAACTGAAGATTTAGATGTTACAAAAAAGTGGTGGAGGCAGAGAAATCTACACATTGTTTAAATAATTTTTATAAAAAGTAAAAATGATTTATTTTTTGCAACATACACCAGACCTCAGTGGCATGTAGAGACAATTTATGATCCCTGAAATCTTTCCTATTCTAAGGCAATAAGAGAAAATAATTCTACATGTTCCCTTTGTAATCATTCCTGTAACGATGGGTTTCACTCTGTATATTGAATATATATCTTCCATGCGGCAACATTATTTCCTTGGCTTTCTAGTGGGAAGTAACATGGTATAGGGGGAAAATCATGGGTTTTAACCCTTCAAAATCTGGATTCAATCTTGACTGTACCACTTGGTATATATGGAATCTTGGAAATATTAACCCTTCATAACTTCAACTTCCTCATTAATATAATTTGCTAATTATACCTACTTTAGAATCTAAAAATTTGAAATTCATTTACAAACTAGCAAATTTGCAAACTTCAATTTGCCTTTAGTACCTTGCAATTTCTAATCCAAATATTATCCCTCAACCTTGCTTAAGTGCTTTACTCTTTATTTTATGTGTCTGTACAGAGATTCCCAGCACTATCTCTGCCCTTTAAGTTATTCCCTGTATTAGAGGAGCTAAAAGCCTTTAAGCTATCTACCAGATTCTCTTGCCAACAGAGTTCTATTTAAATTCCTCCAATGAGAGACACCCTATGAAATGTTAAAGATGGAAAAAAAGAAACTATTTCCCCCTGTGGCAATAGGTAGACACATGGAAAATGGCAAGCATGAGGTTTATACTTGACTTCTAGTTATGACACCTTCAGTATTATAGGCAGCTGAGAATCAACAGATGTAGCTTCCTGTGGTTCCAATATTTCCTATATCTTTAGAATTAGAAGCAGTTCTCCATGAGCTTCACCTCCCTGGATTTTGAAAGCATACAATTAAACTATAATATATCATCAATTTTAAGACGTTTCGAGATTTGAGAGATAAAGTGGAAATACATGTCTTCTAGAAATAATGAAATATGAAGCCAAGAAAAAATTCTCTGTATGGAACTCTCACTGATACTCTACCTAACATTATTAGATATATCTCTAAATTTCAAGCTGAGTCTTTTTCTTCTGAGTCTGGTTCAGAGCAACTGTCTACACAAAGTTTCTTGAGTGGATGCAGAATGAATTCTCTCAATCACCCCACAAAAATATACACTCCCACATGCACACACACAAAGAGAATCACAGAAATCTTATCACTGATCACATAATTACATTATCAACAGTGTTTCTGTGGTTGTTTTTTTATGGAATATTATTTAAGAAAAGTAAAGTTACTAACTGGATGTCTTAGAAAGACAAGAAAATGAAAAATGGCTCGTAATACTTAATTATCCCAGCATGGCCTACTTTGTTGATAAATTAACAACCTACTTAGTGTATCAAGTGCATTTTGTTTGGATAAATTCCCAGTAGTATAACTCCCTTCTATTAAAATTCTATTCCCAGTTATACAATGCTGAGTTTTTTTTTTAACTGCTATTTTAAAAAATATATTAGCTTCTATTAGTCTAGGATATTTAACTTCTCTGCTTTTGAAGGTAACAATTCTAGACTTTCTTGAACTTCCTCCTCTCTTAATTTCCCAGAGGTTATGACACTAAACTTCTTCCAGCTTCTCTGGTTGTAACTTCTCTATTATCTTCCCTAGATTCTTTTCCTTCCCTTTTTTTTTTTTTTACAAGGTATCATCCACATTTCAGCCTTCTCGTCCTCCTACCGAAAGAGGAACCATCCTCAACGTGAATTGCTGCCAAGTCTAGTGCAATCTCCCAACTCGCTGATTTTAAGCAATTAAAGAGAGATGTAAATATCCACAGCTGCCAATCAATTGATTTTTCTACATTCTGGTACATTTTGCAGATTCGATGGATACAGTTTTCCTCTTCCCACAGACTACAGCTGCAAAATTTGCAACTTTTGAATTTCTGTTCATTTGCCACTTGAAAATTTTGTTTGGAAAAAATTAAAACTTTTTGTGCTGAGGAAAAAAAAAAAATCAGTCAGCATTCTCTATAAGCACCATAGAAGGCAAGGATATGGAGCAAGACCGGTGACCTAGTCCATAAGAATGGGCTGCAAAGGGCTTCAAACCATACTCCACCCCACAATTTCTCACCTCTGACACCTGCATGGATGGGTTTGGTCATAAAACCGAAAGTTCCCCAAGGCAATGAAATTTTAGTTCATATAGAAAGCCCTCTTTAGGCATCCATATTCCCTGATACTTAATTGTGTATTGCAACTTCCTATTCATGCCTACATGTGAATACTTCTACTTTTTAATATTTTGCAAGTAATTGGATTTTCTGTCTGTGGTCTACCAAACACCTATAGATTTTTTATTGGATCGGGTCACTTATACATCATTTCCACACTGTGAAGGTATTATTTTATTAAGCATTTTTTTTGTTCAGCACATCCAATGTGCCAGTATTTCAAGCAAGATATAGTCCTTGACTAAAAATGCTGATATTTCATGCTATAATTAATTAATCTCACAAATACACTCTTTATTCAGCTTTGTGTGGTTCATCATCACCATTTTTTACCTTCAAAGAACATGTTTTGGGGTTGTTATAATATCCTTAAGATGGAGAAGGGAGTTAAAGGATCGTTGATAGGAGTTCTTTAACATTCTTCAAGTAGAAATGATGTGGTCCCAGAGAGAAGTGGTCCCAGGAGGAAGGGGAAAAAGTCAAGGTTAGTTTCAAAGTTTAGGTTATTCAGATATTATTGAACAGCTAAGAAATGCAGCTATAAAAGAGATTTCAAGCTCTAAAACATGTCAAAAATTAGTAATTAGATTTAACCCACTAGCCGAAACTTATACAACAAATTCTGTGTCTAATTCTAAGAAGCTGCCTCTGTCTTCCGATTTCATTCAATCATGATGCCCTATTGCAGAAAATACCGGTCCAAGAGTGAAAGATGAAACTACTACAGGTATCCCTGTATTGATGGAAGATCACTTTACACCACTTCACTTTTACAAAAGACCTGTTTTTCACTAACCATAAGAAATCTGAAGAGGATTTTCACTTTTACAAAAAAAGGTGGAAAGCAAAAAAATGCGTTCAGTGTTGGTTTTGCAGGGAGCCCTCAAAGAGGCAGCAAGCACCCTGAGCAGTAAGGGGGCACCACCAAGCTCCTTCCCTGGTAACTACATTCAGCATCTCAGCATCAAACCACCATATCTCTGAACTGTGTCTGAGAGCATCTGTGCTTTATCTGAATTTTTTTGTGCATCCGTTAGAAAGATGTGTCCTAAGGTAACGGCTTCTTTGCTTTATGGCATTTCATATTACGAAAAGTTTCATAGGAATTTTCTATTTTTGGATAGTGGGGGAAATCTGTATCTGATGCAGCAAGGTAGTTAACATTCCTTTCAGCACCTCCTTTGCTATGTGTGAGTGAGGAGAGATACCTAGGGGTTGTCAGTGGCTGCATCCTCATTTGCCTGCTTCCAGGTACATAATCAAAATCCTATAGGAATGAGGTGCCCCTGACCAGACAATACCTTTGGGTACAAAACCAAGGGACTTAAGGAAAGATGAGGGACCTCACTGGCAAAACAAACACACAAGTAGTAATCCTGACAGAGCAACTGGCAACAAGCAGGTAAAACAACACATTTCCAAGAAGCAGAAGAAAACAAAATAATTAACATCATGAGGGTAAATGAAGCCAGCCCTGATAACACCACCCAGAGTGGAAGCAGCAGCAGAAGGCATGGAAGTGGCCATTAACCTTGATGACTGCAGAGAGAAAGTGACGGGCTTGGAAATGTGGACAGAGAGCTAGACTTCTGAGACACAGGAAGAATAAATTCTTTCCAACGCAGGATTGCCTGTTTGATTTGTTTTCATAGCCTGCAAATAAAACATTCCAGGGCTTCCCTGGTGGCGCAGTGGTTGAGAGTCCGCCTGCCGATGCAGGGGACACGGGTTCGTGCCCCGGTCCGGGAAGATCCCACATGCCCCGGAGCGGCTGGTCCCGTGAGCCATGGCCGCTGAGCCTGCGCGTCCGGAGCCTGTGCTCCGCAATGGGAGAGGCCACAACAGTGAGAGGCCTGCGTATCGCCCAAAAAAAAAAAAAAAAAAAAAAAAAACATTCCATATGTTTCTAATTGTGAGTGAAATAGAGGGGGAAAAAAAAATCCTACTTTCAAAGTGGGATCCAAATGTTCTCAAGTGTCTTTTTCCATAAATGGGGATTCTATTATGGTCTCCAGAAATATTATGATGGGCAGGGTGTACAATTCATAAAGAATTTGTACAGGTGTCCAAGCAAGATGATTCTTTTCTGAGGCCTGTTTACATTCTTCTGTTTCTTGTACAGGGAAGCATAATTTTAAAACATTATTTGGACATGACTGATTGCACATAATGTTAAATTTAAGAATTATGATGACTAAAACTTTTAATTTTTAAGTCAAAAAGAAAATTTCAGATGACATCAACAGGCTTATGGTTAGATCATAAATGAAATTGAAAAATACAGGGAAATGCTGAGATACCAGAAAAATGTCCAGTGTAGGCATTTCTCTTCAACTATTTTTTTTCTGATTTGATTAAAAAACATTCATTACAGGTAATTTTGGAGAAGGATTTGTTGTAGTTTAATGCATGTATTATTTTTAATTTATATTTTAACTAAATATATTGCAAGCTATTTTCTATCCCAAGATTGTCCTAGTACTAACCCATGATTTCTTCTCATTTTGATAGATTGAAATCTTATATTTAAGATTAACTCATGTAAAAAATTATTTGGTGCATAGAATATGAGGAGGCCCTAACTTATTTTTTAATCAGCAAAATTTCCCAATATAATTTCATGAATAATGTATCTCTTTACTAATGGTTTCCAATGTTTCTATAATGGTATTAGATGTTATTTAATATATCTCAGGGAGTATTTCCAGGTTGCTACTGTTACACCAGTCTGGCTGTTGATTCTCAGATCTTCACTATATATTCTACTCACTGTCATTTTATAACAGGTTTTAATAACTCATTGGGGAAGCCTCACTATATTGTCCTTTTAATTTTATTTCTTAGTTATATTTTCTTTCAGAGGTCTGTAGAAATATTTTGTCCAATTTAAAAAGATTACACTGAAATAGGATTAAATGAAAATATATAAATTGACCAAGGAGTTTTAGTAAAATGAAATACTACATCTGTGCTGGTCAATTGCTGCTCTTCCAAAATGCCCAGGAATGTCCGACCTTAGAATGTCCCTGCCGCAAACACTCTTCCCCAGATAGTGAGTGACAAGCTGCCCCCGTCACTACACTCAGGTTTCTGATTAAATGTCATCTTTCCTGAAAGGCCATCCCTGACCACCTATGATCACACTTCATCCTCTTCCCCTGCTTTATTTTACTTCATAGGAATTATTATTACATGACATTTATGTCATATACTTGTTTATTATGAGAAGAGGAATTTTGTCTGTTACCTGGTAATTCCTCAGCCTGACACATCAAAAATTCTAATAAATACTTTTTGAAAAAATAAATGATGAACTGAATGCTGCCTCTATTCCGTAGTTTGTGATTCTTCAGCGAGGTCACTCCAGTCAGTGGAACCTTAGTCTCCCCCTTTCAATAGCAGTTCTACTGATTTCTCTGGGAGTGTGTAAGAAGGGGAAGTTGTTTCACATTTAACTGTTTACTACCTGTAACTCAAACATCTTTTCACTGCTCCGAATTCTCTTATAGATCTTCAGAGATTGTGTCTGAAATGACTATGCTCAGCCAAGAGTAGAGGTTTACCTGAAGTCACTTCCAAGAGCCTGTCCTGAATTTTTAACAATAAACTAATGTTTATGAAGCACCTACCAGGTGTCAGACATCATTCTGGGGACCTCCTGTAAATAGGCTCTTTTGATCCTCACAACAATTCTGCTAGGTGTGTTGTATCAACCCCCATATTATTAGATGGAAAATCACAGAGTTAAAACAAGTTGTCTGCGGTGTGCTAAGTTGTATGGAGCAGATCCAAAATTTGGATATAAGTTTTAAAATTTCAAGGCCAGATATTGATTCTCTCTGTCTCTCTGTCTCTGTGTCTTTCTCTCTTGCTTTGCTGCGAAGCTGTTTATCTATCTACCTGCAATTAGCTAAACTGCAAAGTTTGAGGTCATGGTTACCAAGACTGTTCTCACTTCTGACACCAACTGCAAGTTTAGAGGGTTCCCAAAATGACTTTTACTTTCGATAATTCACTACGAGGACTCACAGAACACACTAAAAGCTATTATACTCACAGTTATGGCTTATTACAGGGAAAAGATACAGATTAAAATCAGCCGAAGGAAGACACACATAGGGCAGAGTCTGGGAGGGTTCCAGATATAAATGTTCAGGACGCATTATCCTCCCAGCATTGACATGCAACAATTTTCATAGAGAATTTATTGACTACCAGGAAATTTCACCCAGGACTTAGTGACCATAATTTTTACTGGGGCTTCATTATGTATGCATGATTGACTGATTAATTGCCTTCACACTGGGATTCAGTTTCAAGGTCAACTGTTACTAAATGACATAAATCACATGATTGCTCTTTCTGTTATTTTCAACCTCCACCCTAAGACAATCAGGTACTGCTGGCTGCACCCTAAGATCTGGCATCAGCCTCCCCCTTTAACAAATACACTTCTATTAGGTATGATGTATGTTACCTCCTAGAAGCTGAGGGCAATAGCTGGATCTCTCTTTGGGCAAGACCAAATTCTTTACTACCCAGCGCCTGAATTATCCATGCAGCCTTCAACATCTCCTTGTGAATACAACATGGCACATTATCGCGGCCAGGGTGCTTTGCCAAGTTACATAAACAAACTTAAATTTGTGGAACCAGGGAAGTTACTGCAACAGAATGGAGGCAGGCTAACACACACATGCAGACCAGATCTGATCATCCTGTCATCTGTTTCTCCAAGTGCTATGCTCCATCTCTCAAAGCTTGTTATAGGTTTGGCAGGTTTTTACAGTACTAAGTTGAGAAAAAGCTCAGATGACAGCAAAAGTGAAACATCAGGACTGTAAACTGCTAATTGCCAATTCCATATGTTTGCAAGGCAAACAACAGCGAGGGATATTGGTGGTGAGAAATTGCTAAAGTTTGTACTTACATAGCTAGTGGCAAAATTCAGTTATGTAAAATCTTATCCCTCATTAATTCTGTCTTCATCCCCAAATCAAGAATCCTTAATATAAAAAATAAGGATCTTTGAATTTAAATCCCAGGTCTCCCAAGCATTTGCTCTATATTTTATGTAATCGACTTAACCTTGTTTCTATGTTTTGGGGATATGAGACTGATGAGCAAGGTAATGTCATACACTATAAAAATGATTAACTTAGACTCTGAACTGAGATTGCCTGAGTTCAAATCTAACTTCTGATCTTCACCAGATGAGTAATTCTCAGCAAGTTGTTCAATATGTCTGAGCCTCAGTTTCCTCATCTATAATACACCTAATTTATAAAATCTTTGCCATAGAAGAAATGTTCCAACATATGTTATCTACTATTATTATGAAAGCATTGGGGAGAAGTGAAAAACAGCTAGTTAAAATGTTTTTGCAGTTAAATATGCCTAATTCAAAAAGACTTTGTGTTAGCTTAGTTTAAAATAAGCTAGGCTAACTATGGAGAACAGTATGGAGGTTCCTTAAAAAACTAAAAATGGAACTACCATATGACCCAGCAATCCCACTACTGGGCATATACCCTGAGAAAACCATAATTCGAAAAGAGTCATGTACCACGATGTTAATTGCAGCTCTATTTACAATAGCCAGGACATGGAGCCACCTAAGTGTCCGTCGACAGATGAATGGATAAAGAAGATGTGGCACATGTGTAAAATGGAATATTACTCAGGCATAAAAAGAAATGAAATTGAGTTATTTGTAGTGAGGTGGATGGACCTAGAGACTGTCATACAGATTGAAGTAAGTCAGAAAGAGAAAAACAAATACCGTATGCTAATGCATATATATGGAATCTAAAAAAAAAAATGGTTCTGAAAAACCTAGGGGCCAGACAGGAATAAAGACGCAGACATAGAGTATGGACTTGAGGACACGGGGAGGGGGAAGGGTAAGCTGGGACAAAGTGAGAGAGTGGCATGGACATATATACACAACCAAATGTAAAACAGATAGCTAGTGGGAAGCAGCCGCATAGCACAGGGAGATCAGCTCGGTGCTTTGTGACCGCCTGGAGGGGTGGGATAGGGTGGGTGGGAGGGAGGGAAACACAAGAGGGAAGAGATATGGGAACATATGTATATGTATAACTGATACACTTTGTTATAAAGCAGAAACTAACACACCATTGTAAAACAATTATACTCCAATAAAGAGGTTTAAAAAAATAAATAAAATAAAATAAGCTACTACTACAGATTGTGGGGAAACAAAAATTTTCTGACTAAAGGATCTGAGCATCTTTATCACCATTTAGTATAAATCAACAGGATGGAAGATGAGACCAAACTGATTAAGTTCTTGCTAAACGAATGAATTTCAATTTTGCAAAGAATAAATCACTACAGAAATGCACAGTGTATTAGTTAATAGTATCATCACTTCTCTAATATCCCGGATGATCTCCACGGAGGTGTGTCTCAAAGGATAAGAGAGGATTGTTACGGTCCTGTTCCCGTGTTAATAACTGAATAGAGGACCATTCAAATTTTTTTCAGTCCACAAGGGAGGTAGAATTGAGAATAGAATGTAGCTAAAGACAGCTGATCCAGGGGTAAACTCCTCAGAAAGTCCTTTTCTTTCTTTTGTTTTCAATTGGAGGTTAACGCTCATTAATCACTCGTTTTTAAAATCTCTATTCTTTACTCCATTTTTGGTAAAGATCAGCTACTATAAATGCTTTGCTAATTGCACTGCAGTTTAAAATAAGACTAGTAATAGTTTGTTGGCAAAAATACATGATTAAATGTGTCCATTCATAAATATGAATAATGATAATAATAATATATAATATAATATTTATGATACATATATTTCATTTATATATTATAGCACATATCATACATAAAATAGGTTATATTATTTATATTTACAAAATATAGATTTATAAGTATACATTACTATATAATAAACATAGCTTCCATTTTTATTGATTTTTTAATGTGATCTATACTGTACTTATACTTATTTTTTAATATTGCTCCTAGATAATTCTGTTATCCTCAAATTTTAGATTAAAGTACAGAGATTCTGGGATGGCAAGAGATTTTTCTAGAGTCACACAAGTAATTGCAGATTTACTGGTATGTGAATCCTGATCTCTGACAAAAATGTCCAAGTCTCTGCCAGTATTCCGTGGAGGTGATGATAAAGAAAAACAAATATAGGATAATTGCTATCATATCTTGACTGTTTAGCATGTACCAAAAATCTTGACAGGTGTCAAACATTGTGCTAAATGTTTTGCTTCTCTTATCTGAGAAAATAAAGGTAGTCTCAGATTAATCAAACGATTTGATCAAGTCGGTAGTTAGGGACTTCCCAGACTATGCCATGCCCTAAGACTTGGTGTTTCTGTTGTTTTGAAGACATTTTGAGCATTCCTGGCACACTCACTCGGGCGAGGTATCAAAACTCCAGCCACCGTGAAAGATCAGGAAACAAAAATGAAAAAATTCTAAATTCTGTAGTTAATAACCCATGATTTTACTGCTGATCAGACACACTTTGTCAGTCTGAGGGCTGAGTCAAGTCATTTCATTCCTCTATACTTGGAAGCCATTGTCAGTAAAGAAGTAAAACAACTGTGCATTGTAGTTCATCTATAAATGGCATTAAATATATTGCAATGTAGAGAAGCTTAGGAACATTTGTGCGATGGATGCAATTGTGGCTTGGCTGCCTTACTTTCAAAAAGGATATTATCACACAGTAGAATGAAAGCAGCATATCATCTAAGAGCAACCAGGGAAGCCTGAATCTAAAATCTGCCCTGACCTCAATTTCCTACAAAATTTCATTTATTCTTATCTAAGTGTATGATCTGGACCTCCATAAAGGCCTTATTAGCATTGATTTCTTACTGATTTGTCATATGCCAATGCTCTCTTGCAACATGCTTGACATTTGACTGTCATAAAAAATGAGGATTGGCAGATTTGTGTCAACTTAACTTTTAACCAAACTGCTATGTAATTGAGCAGAAAAGCAATGTTAACATTATGCATTCGATTCCAGTTCATGTGCTCAATGTGCTAACATTTTAGAGTGTCCACCCTAAAAATTCTAATGCATGTCAAATCACTATGTAAATACCAGCAAATCTGAGGAGATTTGCTGTGTCTACATGTGCCTTATGCTGAAGAGCACTAAACCAGGGAACTGGAGGATTTCCTTTCCCTCTGAAATGTGAATCAGAGGATGTTTTTGGAAAGCAGATTAATTTAGGAAGTTGTTTGGAGACTCTGAGCTGTTAATAGATGTTAAGTGCCAAGACCAGGGCCTTGAATTGTATACCAGGGATGATGATAAATAGTAATAAATAAATATTAATTCCTTTTGTAGTCACTTAACGCTCTCCATTGATAACAAAACAAAATTAAACGAATCAAATCCCCAACAACAATACCCAGTTGCAGAGAGTTGACGAAAGGAAATAAGAAACATACATGTTTTATAACCAATGCAGAGAAAGTGCTCTTATTCATCCTGTTTTGGAAACTTGCAAGTACAGAGATAAAATGTCTTCCTCAACAGGTATTTTAAAAATTGACTGGATGTTTGTTGTTTGTTATATGTGAAGAGGGAAGGGCACGGTAGTATCTCTGATTAGAGTACCGTTTAAAGTTTACTTTCTTATTAATTGTCCTACAGGCAAAACACTTCCATTATAGAAAGCCTCATTGTTACTCCTACTAAAATATTGTGGGGTAACAGAAAGGATTCTGGTCTAACCTGTCCTAGCATGCTCTAATCTCAGTGTTATTATTTATTTACTATGGAGTTTCTTAAGCTCTATGTACTATAAAATGGAATAACACATAACTCATTCTTTTAGATGTTATTGCAAGGACTAAACATGACATGCTTTAGCAAATATAAAGCATTGTATAGCTATAAGCAGTACTATTGACAGCATCTTTTATTTGCTGTTTGCTACAGAATAAATAATGCCATGCCTCCAAAGTTTGAAAGACATCTTGTTTTCAGTCAATATAAGTATTCTGTAAAGGGGTTCCTCCACATTTAAATTATATTTTAAAAGCAGCCTATTAAAGTACCTTTGAAAATTTTACTGCAGTTTCTCTCGCATGTATGGATCTTTTCCTCTTGTGAAATCCCAGGGTATTTTAAATAAGGAAAGTTCATTTAGCTCATCTGTTCGATTATAGCTGTGATCCATTTCCTCAACGAGAAGCAAAGGAAGTGTTTCTCAATGTATATCAGGGAAAAAAACTCTTAGGCCATTAGGACTAAAACACTGCATATGCCACAAGCACTAGGCGCCTAATTTCATCACAGATGATTAATGATTCTACCATCTGGGCTGAATCAGGCCCGGGACACGGGGACTCTGTACTTCAGTAAGGAGGCACGTTCACTGCAGCATTCATCTAGTTTAAAAATATTTTATTGACACATAGAGCATTCAGAGTCATAAAAATATATCATGTTTATCACTGCTTTTATGGCATGCATAGATATGACACAGGGGCATTGAGCCATACAGTAGTAGACAAGCATCTATTTCACCCTAAGCTGCCACGAATAGTGTGCAGAGCTCAGCTTCTATCCTCTGAGCAGGCTGGACAGATTTCATCAGAAAGAAGCATTTAAGAAAAACCGAAAAATCAATGCTGATGCATATATTAGTGAAACGTCCTGATTGGGTTTTGCACATGCTCAACAATCCTGTTAGTAATCCATCAGTGCGCATTTCTGCCAAAGACATCAGATTGCTAAACTGGAGATTTTAAAAAATGATCATCTTTCATGGATGTGGGAATCCAGCCAGGAAATTTACCTTTAAGCACTTGGACTAACACCCATAGTTTATGATTACATTATCACCCAGATTCTGATATACATTTTTATGGAGAGCTATTTCCTGAAGAATTATGGTCCAAGACATTTGGTTTTTGAGTTACTGAGTGAACAAACAGTCGATTATGGATCTAGATTTAACAAACACACCTTTCCATTATCAAAGGCCAGGTTAGGGCAAAGTTTGTGGGATAAAGTGTTGCAAAGAAATCAGAGAAAAGATTTACATTTGCATATCAATGGCAAGTGTAAGTAAGTGGCAAGGAAGCATTAAGAAATTTGCATCTGATTTAAGCCTTGTCCTTATTCAGCAGAATACACTTGTCTCAGCTTGTTGGGCTGTGTTAGAAAGGGAGACAGAGGCCAATACAATATCGAAAGAGATGATGGGAAATGAAGGCTTTATAAACACGGATTGCATATCTGTCAAGTGCTCAGAGAAAGTTCTCAAGACCTTCCCTCATCTTGACCTGGCTAAATGTTTAGCTTACCTGGAGGCATGGACAGTCTCCCCTTATTAACCCTCTACTCCTATAGCCGCCAAAAACATTGTTATTCTTCTGAGACACCATCAGAGTTTCCTACATGTTAAAGCACGTGCATATGACTTTTTCATGTAGGTCATTTAAATTCCTTCAAGGCAGAAACCATCTCATTAATGTGTGTATATCTCACAATTCCCAGTATCTCATGATAGTGCAGAAAATGGCATGTATTAGATCCTAAAGAAATAAACGGTGAACAGTGAACAAAGAAAGAAAAGCTGCAATGCAGAATAGCATGGTTATAAAGCTCTGCTTAGAGTGTGCTTCATTCATTGAAATAAGATGCATCACCGTCAATAAGTACTATTGAAAATAGAAAATTTAGAGATGGTATGGTTTCCTTAAGAATACAAACGTAAAAAGTAAATACTGCCTTTGTTGCAAAACTTCCCATTCTTTGTTCCAAGTTTCTTTGAATTATGGCACTGGATTTTCTCTGGGTCCAAGCCAAACATACACAAGCAGCCATGGTCTTGAAATCAGACGAGCAGTGATAGACATACCTGCAGCCTAATATCACAGAATAAAGCAAGAAAGGGTTTGCTTGTCACTAAAAATAATGGTATACATTATTTTGTTTTATTGTGTTTAAAATCTGGTGTCAGCTACCATATAATGAACTAGGTAACAGCAGGTGTCTTCTGAAATAACCTGATAAGACATATTGAATTATCTTCTGTATTCTAGAAAGAGAGTCGCATGGAAGGAGTACTTTGGCTCCTTGGCAATATGGAGTCATTTACCTGCGCAGGATGGCTTGTTAGAGGATTGTAAGAATTGCAGGCAGGCACTTTTCCCTTGGTAGAGCAATTGCTCATGCAGAATTTAACTTGTCTCTATGGCTTCCAAGATGCTTTTGAAGTGTGCTATTTAGAGAAGGAGGAAAAAAAAACTTGTTTTCAAGCAAGAGGTATAAAAAAAGAAAGGGAAAAATGATGTATGTTTTATTCCATCTGATCTTATTTTAAAGCAGCAGTGTTTAAAGAGGTGTGCCCTCGCTGCTCACTATTTATCATCTTAGGTGGCAAAGGGCAAATTTGTGTCATCTGGCAGCTCCATCACTCACCTGCTGTGGAAGTTTGGATGAGGTACTTACTTAACTTCTCTGTTGTCTCAGCTTCTCCATCTGTAAAACAGGGGACAATAAAATACTTATTTCTAAGGAATAAATGAGTTGACACATGTAAAACTTAGGACAGTGCCTGACACGTAGTCTTTTATGTGTTAAATGCTATTTGTGTGGTCAAAAGGTTATTTTGGGAGCAATGAACAAAATTTGTTTTTCCTGCTTCTTTTGCATCCTGGTTCAGAGTGTGACAAAGGTTCCTGTTAAAAATGTGAGCATCCAGAATTTACTGAAACATTTATCATACACTGAGAAGATCACCTGCACCAAGTTTTCATCACCCACTGATTGAAGCTCTGACTCCTTAGGCCCTGGTTGTAGTATTCACATGTCTTAATGTGACCCTTACCTTTTCCAGCCATTATCTCCCTGCTCACCCCAACCACTTCCCTTAAGTTATACGCAATGCAGACTGCTTATCATTCCTCAAACACATCTGAGCATTTTGACCTCTGTTCCTTCTACCTAGAATGACTTTCCTCCCCAAATCTGGCCTTTTCTTCAAGGTTAAATGTATATGTTATTTCCTATGAAAGACTGTCCTCAATTCACCCAGGAAGAAAAAATAACTTTTCCCTCCAGATTTTGGCATCATTTTCTCATTCCTTCTAAATAGCTCACTTATTTGTGTATCTGTCCCACTTCCACCAATAAACCATTTGCCTCCAAAAACTGAAACTGAAGCAACTGACAACATCCTTGCCTGCAACAGACACTTGATAATTGTTTCATGAATCAATGGCTCCAAACACAGAAACATGGATTTGACAAAAAGTCTCCATCCCTAATACAAGAAATATAGACATCTCCCAATATTTATTCAGGGAATATTTATTGAGAAGCAAATATTGCTGGGATGTGGGGTTGGTACAAGAAATAGAAAGATTGAAATCTGATGTGGAGGGCTTTGTGACATTTGCCTCCTCTTCTTGAAGACTATATTTAAATGGACAAGTGATAGTTTGGTAAGCCTCAGCGTGTGCCATAGATATAAATAACCATACCTGAAATGCATCTGGGCAGGCTTCACAAGACAGGTAGCACTTGGATTGACTCCTGAATGAGTTTTCCAGGTGAAGTGATTTAGAATGGCATCCAAGTGAAGGAAGAGAATGATCAAAGCTAGGTAGTCCAAGAGTTGGAGGCAAGCAGGAATATAATCAATGTGGGAACAGGTGTTGAACAGGAAGAGGCTTTGTAATGCCTCATCACCTTCTCAGGCAGTTGAGTGCATGGATGCATTGGTGGCTTAGCTTGAGTTACAGGAAAAGTGGGCTTGAAGGCAGGCTGACCAGAATCTGGCCAACCAACCAAAAGATTGCTGTGAAAACTCTGGCCCAAAATGATGGGAGTCCAAGTTAAGGATAATGACAAAATAGTTAATACAGATATGAAGCAAGTCTAGTTCAAGTTCACATAGCTGACAAATTGCAGAACTCTTGCCCCTATTCTGCAACTGCATTTATTTAGTTAACTTTGGCCAGGTTCTCAGGGTTGCTGGGCAGATGAAGACAAGGAGAGAGATGCACAGAGACATTAAGTGCAACCAGAGAAAAACCCAAGGAAGATAATCAATGAGAGACACCAGGTAATAACTATGGTGTCATGCTAATAAATCTGTAATACAAAAAGCCTTGAAATGACATATGAGAAAAATATTAGAAAATTATCCCATCTTGCTCTAGAAGAAAAAGCATTCTAAATAGATAAAATGTAAAGAATGAATAAAAGAAAGATGAAAGTGACTTTATTGTTCAGCAAGGCACTGTGCTATACTCTTCAGCTATGTAATCTAATTTAATCCATTTGATATTATCGAAAATAAGTGTTTGTATCCTTGTTACTTCAAGAAGATTAAGTTGATTGCCCAAGAACCCATAGCTGGTGGTAGCAGATATGGTTTGTGAGCCCAGGAATGGCTGCCTTCAAATCCCATGTAATTTTCCTTTCAATAGGACCATTCGGACAGAAGAATAAGCAGGGACATTAGTTGTTCTCTGAGTGTCACAGGTGAGAAGATGCTTATTTAGAGTATTTTCTCTTTTAATAGTAAGCTCTGTTGAAGGGCTCAGTGACCAAAGTCACTTGCTTCCAAAACATTGGTCTTACAGCTATAACATTTCACAAACGATTCCAGAACCAAGAATACATATCCACCATCCACCCTACACTGTAGAAAACCTGGCATAATCCTAGAGTTATCCTACCAGTTGAGAAATTGAGGCTGTCCCAGGAATCTCCCCTTATTCTGACCTCATTATTTCCTGTTACAGATGGTTCTCTTGGCGGAAGTCCAACTGGATGTCCTTCCGGTTCTAGGCCAGACGTCCCACATGTGGGGGGTATAAAGGGCCGCATTGTGTTCAGTGAATTATGGCTGCCCTCCCGGATCCTGATGAACTAGGCAGGATCAGAAAGCAGCTTCCCATGGCATCTAGTAAATCAGAGCACAAAATATCAGCCTGCTGCGTGTATCATTCACATCCCAAGTCAGCCTTAAAAGCCCAGGTAAACAGTCCAATAAATTTAAGAAAATTGCAGTTGCTCATAAATTATAAACACTTCAGCTCTCTGTACATTTTTCTATCAGCATATAAAGCCATAAAACTGATTATTTTGTAAACTATAATATGGTAATAGAGAATTTACAAAATGTCTTTAAACTTCCAAGTTAACTGATAGGGAATGGTTACTGAAAATCATCATACATTCATACACTCTTTAAAAATTTATGTAAAAAATTGACACTGCCTTCTACTTAAAAAAAAATACCATTAATTTTTATGTTTGTATTGTCTGCTTTTTCATAAAAAATTCTATGGTATGAATAGGATATCAGTGAAAGAAAAGAATTGTCCTTCCTTTTTATTTGAATCTTCAGGAAAAGCATAGAGAAATATATGTGATATTTACACAATCACATGCCCAAAGACCAGCATTATTCAGCAAATACTTTTGGAGCACCTATTATATGCTAGACTCCGGGGATTCAAAGTTATCAAGGTATAACACCTACTCTGAATGAAGACAAAACTTAGAAAGGAAAAAGAGATAACCAATCAGGTAGTTTTATACAGTGAAACCAATGCATCAAACATAAATAGATAACTAGATAGGTGGATGGGTGGGTGGATAGACAGACAGATACTAGATGGTGTTATGGACTGAATTGTGTGCCCCTAGAATTCATATGTTGAATCCCCATCCCCAAAATGTGACTATATTTGGAGATAGGGCCTTTAAGAAGGCAATTAAGGTTAAATAAGATCATAATGGTAGGACCCTAATCAGTTAAGACTGGTATCTTTATAAGAAGAGGAAGAGATACCAGAGAGCTAGCTGTCTCTCTCTCTCCCTCTCTCTCTCTCTCTCTCTCTCTCTCTCTCAGAGCACACAAAGGCCATGTAAGACACAGTGAGAAGGTCATTAGCTGCAAGCCAGGAAGAAAGCCCTCATCAGAAACCTATCCTGCTGGCACCTTGACCTTAGATTTCTGCCCTCCATAACTATGAGAGAATGAATGCCTATTGTTTAAGCCACCCAGTGTGTGGCTCTCTTGGTATCTGATATCTATCTGTGGATATCTGTGACATCTTGCTATGGCAGCTCAAGCACACTAAGACAGGTGTATATATATGGATAGATAGTAATATGGAATCAGGGGATGGGTTATCTAAACCTCTAACTGGGTGATAAGGAAGTCTTCAAAAGGAGATTCAAGAATTTTTCCTCTTAGATTTGCTTATTTTAAGTTATAAATGTAATACATACTTATTTTAAGTTTACAACAATGTAGAAGGCATATAAAATTTAAAAACATGAAAGTGCTCTGCTTGAGTCCAACTCTTCAAAGGCAGGCGCTATTAAAGAGCTCAGCATGAAGATCTTCAGAGACCACTTTAAGGGGGCTAATTTGCAACAGTGAGAGGGCATTCCCTAGGGGCAACCTAGAAGGTAGAGCAGGTAGAGCAAAGGGAAGGGTATGTGCAAAAGTGAGAGGTATAAGCAGAGAGGAATGTGCAGAACCTCTCATTTAGGCAACTGCAAGTAGTTTGGGTGTGAAGTTAGTGTGCATCAGGCCATGAATTACATGTGAAAGGGTAGGAACCACATTGTGCATGTATTGTATAGAAGTGGGCTAACAATAGGAGCACACAGTTCCTTAAAAAAGGAAAAGCAAAAAGAAAAACAAAAAAACAGTTCGTGAACATAGGAAAAGATCCTCAACTTCAATCAAAACTAGAGAAATAAGTTAAAACTGTACTGAGATAACAGTCCTTATGTTTTTGATTGGCAAAAATCCAAAAGTTTTACATAACACTTTTTTTTTGTGTGTGTGTGGTACGCGGGCCTCTCACTGTTGTGGCCTCTCCCGTTGCAGAGCATAGGCTCCAGACGCGCAGGCTTAGCGACCATGGCTCACAGCCGCTCCGCGGCATGGGGGATCTTCCCGGACCGGGGCATGAACCCATGTGCCCTGAATTGGCAGCTGGACTCTCAACCACTGCGCCACCAGGGAAGCCCCATAACACTTTCTTGATGAGGCTGTGTGAATACATCACTCTTACATATTGCTGTTGAGAAAGGTAAATGGCACAACCTTATAGAGGGGAATTTGATAGTATCTAGCAAAATTATAGACAGTTACCCTTTGACCTAGTATTCCCACTTCTGGGAATATATTACAGAGATACACTGGTAAAATATGAAAAAATATATAAACAAGGAATCCAATGCATTTTTTGTAAAGGTAAAATACTGGAAACAACCTAAATGTCTGCCAATAAATGACTAGTTGAATATACTGGTCCATCCCTGTAATGGAGCACTATGCAGCTGTAAAAAAGGAAAAGGGATGATTTTATATAATGCTATGATGTGATCACCAGGATATACCAACAAGTGGGAAAAAAGCAAAATGAAAAAAAGAACATATAGTGAGATACAATTTACCCCAAAAGGAAGTTTAGAATATCTAGAGGGTACATATGTGCTTACATTAAAAATGAAAGAATAAACAAATTTAAATGGCTACCAATTAGTGAGACTGGGGAAGAATTTGAAGAAGACAGGAATAGAAGCTAAACTCTTCTGAATATAACTTTTGTAAACTTGACTTTGGAAATATTTGACTATGCAAATATTTGAAATTTATGAAAAATAAAAAATGTATAAAAATAAATTAACAAAAAGCAATTTATAAAATTTGGAAGAAAAATGAAATGAAAGACCTTAACTGTATAAAATGTGGTTGTTATAACCACACAAAATGGAACTATCCCAAACCACTTTAAGACCAGTCATTTGACCATACATCATAATAGCATTTACCCAAGAAAAAAGGAAATGCAGAAACAAACAAAACAAATAAACAAATAAACAAACAGAAAACTTCACACTCTTTTTTTTTTTTGCGGTACGTGGGCCTCTCACTGCTGTGGCCTCTCCCGTTGCAGAGCACAGGCTCCGGACACGCAGGCTCAGTGGCCATGGCTCACCGGCCTAGCTGCTCCGCGGCATGTGGGATGTGGGATCTTCCCGGACCGGGGCACGAACCCGCGTCGCCTGCATCGGCAGGCGGACTCTCAACCACTGCACCACCAGGGAAGCCCCACACTCTTTTTAATGATCCTTTGATCATGGAGCTGATGGTGGAGCTGATAGTGTTATTCTGGGCCTGTGACACGTATATTGGGGAATTAAGTAAATGAATAATTATACGGGTGCGTCTGACCACTGTGATTTTTGGCAGGAGAGAAAAAACACATGGAAAGACTGATGAGGTTAAGTAAAAACCATATTAAATTGGGTGTGTTAGTATTAAACTGCTACAAATTTTTCCTTGTAAATATATGCACGTTGTAGAACTATGCACTGAAACAAAACTAATTAAAAAAAAGTAAATAAAGTTTCCAATAAAACTTTATTTACAAAAACAAGATTAAGTCCAAGGCCATAGTTTACTGTTCCTGATAAAGCTGAATTGATTTACTCACTCTTCCAGAGCACCCTTCATGCTACTCCCTCCATTTCTGCAGGTCCATGCCCTACTCAGGATTCATTCCAAAGGCTACTCCTTTAAACATCTTCCCTAAACATCTTAGTAAAGAATTCCTTCAGTGCCTATAACATGGTGCCTAACAGTCTTACTAGCCTGTTTTTTTTAGTTGTGTACCTGATTGTTTCTCTAATTTAAGGGCAAGGATGCCTCTGTTTGCCTCATAACTTCTGGTTTTCTGGCTTTGTTTATTCAACAAATATTTTGGCATAAATGTAGAGTGCACATGCAGTGGACATCTATGGCTTATGCCCAACAGCATCCATTCACTGTTCCACTAAAGGTCCAGTCCTTCCCTCACTCAGTCCTTATGCTGCACATAGAATGGAGCCCACTCAGGAATTCAGGGGTGTACCTCCAACTCCATCTTGGACAATCACAGCACTACCTTCTACCCACCTACAGTGACTGATTCAGAGATGAACATGTGATCAATGAGCCAATATGACAGACTCTTGCTGGAACTGCTGACCCACTGTCATTTCTTCATTTCCACCTGCTTTAGACATGGGATGATTAAGGCCAAAAATCTCCAGTTATTCTATGAGCACAAGGAGTCTGAAGTTAAAGCCAACTTGAAATAAAAAGAATAAATTGGTTAGAAAGACTGATTCCTGGAGAAATCATTTTAGCCTTCTGTACCAAGAACCTTAAGCAGTCCGTGGCCTCCAGACATGCCGCTGGCCCACAGCCTTCTCTTCAATATGAGGCAATAAATTCCCTTTTATCCTAAACCAGTTTGGGTTAGGTTTATATTATCTGCTACTAAAAAAAAAAAAAAACCTGTTATTAACGTATGTTATCAATAAAGTTCAGAGGAATCAGTGAAATAATGACCCCACTATAAGGCATAGTAATCAGTGTCTAAAAATTAACTCTCCTTTCCTATAACCAAAGATCACCCAAAAAGAGAATGCGACATATGATGCAACTTTTCAACATTTACTTCAGATCATTTCAAAACCATAGGAACTTTGAGAAATGGGGGAAAGGGAAGAGATGGCATTTTTTAGCTCATTTCAGAGGCCAACAATAGGTGTGACATTTATCTTCCATAACAAAGTATCTTGGGTGAAAATCATTAAGCATTGCTCTAGAAGTTCTCTCTTGGAGAATGTGACACTTGTTTCAAGATTTAAAAAAAATCAGCAAAGTGAGGGGAGCAAGCCAAAATCTTCACTGAATAGAACCCAGGCAGTGACAAAATTTGAGTAAACAGAGAAGAGCAGCTTCTTTTAGTTGGTCTCTGAGCCACAGATTACATGCAACAAAACTGCTTTTCAGAATGTTTTCAGCTGGATGAAAAATTATGTTTGCTCTCTTTCATTTGAGGATTTTTCATATCTAAGAAATGGCTTCACCATAAAAATCACTGTTGAAATGAAAGAGCGAATATCAGCCTGACCATGAGACAATAGGTCTAGTTAAAAAGTTATTTATCGACATAAATGATCTTGCGTATCTGACACGTTTTTATGCAGAAAGGGATAGAGTAATAGATCCATGCTTTTATAATGCAATGCCCTGTAACTAATTTTTTTTTTGAAAAACAATTTTGCATTCCTAAAAATTTTATGAGGAAGCTAATGATTCAAATGATGAATGGCTATTCAAAAAAAAAAAAAAAGAAGGAGAGAGAGACTGACTTCATGTGGTTAATGGTTTCTCATGGCTAATGAAAGAACACGACTCCTCCAGTTTTAGGGAGTGTTGCTGTCTGAGTGATGATAGGTACTAAAGATGTTTACAACTTTATCCAATGACTTTATGTGAATCTTCTAAGGTGGATTTCCATGCATGTTGCATTATTTTGTTGCATATGCATATGCATATATTGTATTATGACTTCTTTAAACGTTAAGAATGCTGAAAGAGGAATATCCAAATAGATTGCTGTTTTTGTTGAATTGGTGCTGGTAATCTCTTAACTTCTAGTTATTTCTCTTTGCTCTTTTAATATCTTATAACTTGTTGAACATAACTTTGAAGCAGAAAATATAGCAATGGAAATAAACGATACTGGGTTTTCTCCCTAGAGAGGTTCTTCTTAAGTGGAGCGAATTAAGTGGAGCAAAGCCTGGAGACGTTTTTGGTTGCCACAATTGACGAGGCTGGGGTGGGGGGCAGGGGGGCGTGTACTGACATCTATTGGGTAGAGGCAGGGATGCTGTTAAACATCCTAAAGGCATAGGACAGACCCTAACAGGTAACTATCTAATTAAAAAAGTCAATAGTGCTGGTCATCTATTCCCCAAAAGGAGAATTTAAACACTCAACTAAATGAAAAATTTTGGTTTCCTTCTCTCACTTACATCCAGACCAATTCTTTATTCTTTATGAAACATTAGCAATCTGATAATGCCTGTGAGAATGTATGACATCCCACCAGCAGCCAGACAATTTTTTTCCAGCCCCTCAACTAATGTGCTGCCCTCTTACTGCTTTCTGGTTGTCTCTTTAACTGAAATCATGTTATTGAAGAAGTTTCCAGCCATGTTCATGTCATCAGCTTCAGATGAACTCTTTCAACATCTGGATGGGCATTTAGGTAATATAGGAGATTCAGGAGAATCTAATAAGGTTTCTTTCCACCTCCTAAGGTACTGGGAAGATGAATTCATGAGTTGGAACATAGAATACAAAATTTAAAAGACCACAATTTAGAATTGGATTCACGGCTTTACACCAGTATTGCCTGCATTGTAAAGGTGATTAAATGGGAAAAAGAGGGGTAATTTCCCACTTGTTTCTAAAGTATATAGGTTCTATCTGAAGAAAAAAAAAGATTCTTTTATGGAATCTAATAACAAAATGGCAATCACTTTAAGACCTAAAATATGATTTCAGTGTTTGGCTCAGAGAGTTGGTAAATGTGCCATTTTACGTTGGCTGACACCTCTGTGCAGAGTTCCAGAAGAGTCACATTCAGTCACAGCTTTGGCAGATTGCTATCACCCAGAGACCTTTTTATAAGACCAAAATTGATCAGTGCAATGTGAAACCCACCACATTATTGGATCACGTAGATGAACCCAGTGGTCTGGAGCTTTATGAGGTAAAACCTACTTCCAAGTTTAAATACCTGCCACCCTGAGATGAATGGAAAAATAAAAACTAGCTTCTTCCAGACTTAGAATAATCCATCCTTATTGGATAAGAAATTGCAGGTAAATTACCCTGTTCTCAGAATAGGGTACTTATAAGGTTTTGTCTGTATAATGAATTAAGGAAATTAATTATCTAACATCACTAGTATTGTGGATATCTTCGGATATTCTCTTTCTGGAAGACTATACTCATATTTCAAGAGTCAGTGGATAAGAAGGGACATCAGTAGTTAGTATATGCTATTATTTGGAAAGGAAACAACTTTTTGTTTCATTTCAAAGATTTCAGGAGCCTAGATTATACACACTATCATTGAGATAAAAATGTAAAATATTAATAATTAGCTCTGAGGTGAGTTAGCTGACCTTAGTTAGTAGATCATTTAAAATACTATGGCTCCTTTTCAGAGGGATTGAAAACATTTTTTCTAATACCCTATTTTGCATCATTTAGGTTGGTTCTGAAGAACAGTTTCCTGTGACACATAAACCTATTATCATCTGAGAATTATAATTTTAATTCTTCATAAAAATGCAAAGAGACGTGAAAAGTGTTTGAGAGAAAGAGAATACTAACATGAGAAATCAACCTGAGAAGCAACTCGTTTGAACCATGGTATGATATTTGATTCCTAAAACTTCTCTAAACATAATTTCCATCATTTAATGACTCAGGTAAAACAGAAATATCATTCCACTTGGAACTTTTTTTTGTTATAAAATATAATGATAGTTTTGAACAGTACTATGTGGTATAAACTCTTTTAAGCCTCTTCTAGAAAATGAGAATCTTTCTTAATTAGACATTTCTAAGAAGAATGGTATTTCTTGGAAATTACATTTCCTACTAAAGCCTGTATTTTCCCTCTCCTTCTTCTGCAAACTTGATTCTAATTATCATCATTTAAATTTTTCTCATTCACTTATTAAAAACCTTGTATTTAGTGCTTCTTATATGCAAGACCCTCTACCAGACATAATTGAGAATATGGTAGCTCCTTTGCCTCTTCTTATCTTGAGATTATAGCAACTGTAGGAGAAGAAATTTAAAAAGAGGGCAAAGTGAAAAGAAAATAATAAAGTTTCATGAAGGAGTCTATTTCATGCTGGTGTGGACAAACTCTCTTGAGTCCCTGCGGTATAAAATCCTATATACAAATGAAAGTGAAATGAAAAATTTCATTTATTTATGTCTGCAAAAATTTGATTAGTATTTGAAATATTAAAACAATGCAATGCATATGGGAAGCAATTTTGAGTAGTAGCAGCAACATATGCTTGAAATGCATACTTACTTATAACCCATTGCAAACATTATGAATAGGCCATATTTCTTTACAGAAATAAAATATCTGAATAAAATATAAGGAAAAACCTAAATGAAAAGAATAAGATATAAAAGAAAGAAAAGCAAATGAGGAAAGTCATTATGCCAAGGATGAAACAGCAATTTGTATTTTGTTATCTGAATTTTTAAAATATTATTTCTATTTAAATATTCCTATCCATCTTCTATCAATCTGAAGACTTCTATTAATCTGAAAAGTCATGAAATTTAAAAATCTTTACAACTGGAAAGGCTTCAAGTTTAACCTTGTCCAAATATCTTGTTATTTCATATGAAGAATTGAGCCTGGAATTTAGTTAATTCTGTCTTTTTCCACCATCAGAGCTTGAAGTAACTCAACTGAATTCAGAATAGGATTTTTTATTTTACCCACATGAGATCTGAGATTTAGGATTTACATGTGAAAAGTAAGACACAAAAGCAATCTAGCAATCTACTGGTGCTGAGGACAAAGCAGTGGCAGAATTTGATGCATTGGGCAACGGAGGCTATTTCTTTTAATCACAAGTTGACATTAATATGAAAGGTAAAGGGTTGGATTTTTGTCTGTATGCATGTATTTATAAATGCTCTAGGCACTGGTATCCTAACTTGAATAATTGTTGAGTACTTTTCTGGGGTTGGGAGTTTGATGTGGTTGAATGGAAATTCACTGAGATAAAACTGTATTACAATGATTGTCAGGGGAGGCCCCTTTTGCCATTATACAAATGAGCCAAACACTAGAAAATAGCTCCAGTACATCTGCTTATAATGGTGTTTGGCATTTGAAACAAGATTATTTGGATCATCTGTGATATCTTAACAATGATCCAGTCCCCAGCTTGTTAATAATTCAAGCCTTTCAGTATAGAAATATTAAACTTGTTGTTTGTGCAGAAATAAATAATATGTAAGCTTTATTTTTACTCTGAAATGAGCATTGTAAATAATTCTAAATGAAGTTCTTTTTTTTCCCAGTCATACACTCTGAATTTCCTGGGTACAGCAAGTAAAGAGACTTTACTAGGATGCAGGCTTTACTGCAAAGTCAACATTTTTTGTTTGGTTATAAAACATAACTATTAGAGATTGAGATGAAGAAACAGGAACCTTTACCTGATCAAAGAGTTAACACCATTTAAACAAAAACAACTCAGAAGTTAAGATTTTCCAAAAGAAAATAATGACAGTCAGTTAGTTTGTAAATAATACAGGTACAAATCCAGTCTTTGACTCTAATCTTGGGCAAGTACTCTTGGTTCATAAGTGAACCCACATTGATAGTTCCCCTTCTTTGGCTCATCCTGAGAAACTCCTGGGACCTCCCAGATATACTTTTCCCCCTCCCTGTGTCCTCAACCCATTCTGTACGTCTGCATCTTTATTCCTGTCCTGCCCCTAGGTTCATCAGAACCACTTTTTTTTTCGATTTCATCTATATGTGTTTGCATACAATATTTGTTTTTCTCTTTCTGACTTACTTTACTCTGTATGACAGACTCTAGGTCCATCCACCTCACTACAAATAACTCAGTTTTGTTTCTTTTTATGGCTGAGTAATATTCCATTGTATATATGTGCCACATCTTCTTTATCCATTCATCTGTCGATGGACACTCGGGTTGCTTCCATGTCCTGGCTATTGTAAATAGTGCTGCAATGAATATTGTGGTATATGACTCTTTTAGAATTATGGTTTTCTCAGGGTATATGCCTAGCTTTATATTTTTAAAAGTTTTTGATGATCTATCAAATGTGGAGACCACTAGTCTGGGTGAAACATTTTAATCAAAATAGGATTTAGAACAGAGATTGAAATCAATTTTTTTTTTTTTTTTTTTTTTGCAGTATGCAGGCCTCTCACTGTTGTGGCCTCTCCCATTGCAGAGCACAGGCTCCGGACATGTACACTCAATGGCCATGGCTCACGGGCCTAGCTGCTCCGCGGCATGTGGGATCTTCCGGACCGGGGCACGAACCCACGTCCCCTGCATCAGCAGGCAGACTCTCAACCACTGTGCCACCAGGGAAGCCCGAAATCAATTTCTTATAGAATGAATATCTTTCAAATATAATGGGAGCTCAGTATATTAAGGAACATCAGTATGGAAAGGTAACTTATTTAATAATTTATTGTCCCATGAAATTCATTGGGTTGATAGTGTTGGGGTTTTGTGTAGAATAAAAAGTTTTCTTACAATAGAGTCTATTTGCTCTGGATCCTGTCACCTAATGAATGAATCTCTGACATCTTAGTGAAGAAATTTTACATAAATTAAATCAAATTATAACTCAGGCTCATCCAGTCCTCCAATTTATGGCCCTGCAAGGTGACTTGGTTTGTGTTTGCTTTGGCGTGCCATAAACTTTTGACTAAAGATAAAATACTAAGTATGCTATATGTATTTTATGCCTGATTTGTTTGTATCCAGGAATTTTACAAAACAATGACTGTTCCAGATTCAAGGTGACTTTGAAATGAATTCATTCAATAAACATTAAATCTGTGCCAGGCCCTAATTTGTCTGATAAAGTAAAGCTCTTTTATTAGTTTAGTATCCATTAAAAGTATCACAAATCATGTATTGATTTTTTTTATACACATATTAAAAAGTATCAGGTAACAAAATGTGTTAGAAATGGGCTGATGCAGTTGTTAAGTATGAAGTACCAGGAATGCACAACTGGCTCCTTAGTCTTATTTCTGTTAAGTTCAAAGTCATTTATTTCACGGTTGTGATGTTCAAGGCATCAGTTAAGTGTGAGAGATACCAATGTGGACCCTGCATTCTATGAGCTCACAATTTAAAGTGAAAATATCAATAGCGTAAAGAGCTGGTATTTGTGTCTCTTCAGCATATCACAAATTACTGATTTTAAAAAATAAAAATGAACATATTCCAATGGAAAAATGTCTAAGGAATCTTTAATGGAAAATATGAAGATGATATATTTAAAATGTTGGGCTTCCCTGGTGGTGCAGTGGTTGAGAGTCCGCCTGCCGGTGCAGGGGACACGGGTTCGTGCCCCAGTCTGGGAAGATCCCACACGCCGCTGAGCCTGTGCGTCCGGAGCCTGTGCTCTGCAATGGGAGAGGCCACAGCAGTGAAAGACCTGTGTACCGCAAAAAAAAAAATAAGTAAAAAAATAAATAAATCATGTTATATGTTGTATAATTGTAGAAGACCTAAGAACAACATTTTATTCAACGTAGTCAGCATTATTTTTAAGATGGCTTTGACTTTTGTCAGATCTGAGAGCTACATTTAAGAATTTAACTCTCACATTTACATATATATTGAGGTCAGAGCTCCTAGAATGCCTGCATCCTGCTGACAAAACCAGCTTTTAATAATGATCTTGTATCACCTACATAAGTAATTATACTTGCTCGAGATTCAATTTGACAAAACGTACGTTTACTGTACAGCTATTGTGCTATAGTAAGATTCAAGTATTGGTGGATATGTTTTATAATTTCTTACTATGTTTTACCCATATTTAATTTTTTATGACTTCAAATATCAATTGAGGAAAAAGAGATATGTTGGGTTGGCCAAAATGTTTGTTCAGTTTTTTCCATAAGATCTTCCTCAAACTAGTTTCAGTTGTTCAAAAAATGTGTTTCTAGTTTACAAAGTCCCATTCCTCGTGCCATTGGCAATATTGCTATGATTCAAAATTTAAGTAAAAATCACAATTCAGCTGGGGGAATCCCCTATCAAGAACCAGAACATTCCATGGCCAGCAGAAATCCAAAGATTGGTGCAAAGTTTCAAATAATTATGGCCTCATCTGACACCCCTTTGCCTCTATCCTCACATATATGCATTCTCTGTGCTGTGTCATGTTGCTCTAGATAGGAGATTCAACAAATATATTAGTTGCAGAAACAACAAAAATGAATACGTATACAATAACAACATGAAATATTTGTGAATATAGAAAACTTTTCCAAAAATTTAAAGAGAAAGAGACAAAGAAATGGTTACCTTCATCCCAATTTCCTAATCTCTCACTGGGAGGATTTCTCTCCTTCAGTCTCATCCATGTTCTTTCAGTGGAGCCAGTACCATCCCTAAGTAGAGGGATCTCACGCTCCTGGATGGAGTGGCCATAAGAAAGAGCAGCATATTATCAGGTTTAAAGAGACAAATGAAGATTTTGACTGGAAAGACTCTTGGCTGCAGGGTTTCAACCTGGAAACGCCTAGAAGTCATCTTGTGATGACAGGGAAATGAAAACAACACAGGTGGAAAAGAATGAAGAAATACATCTTGCTTACCTAGTTCAAGGCCTGAGTCCAGTCAATCTGCTTTTTGACTTGCAATTTAGGGAGGCAGTGAATTTTGGTTTGTTTCTTAGCTTCTTTTGCCACTTGCACCTGAAAGACTCCTAATTGATAGAAAGACTGGAGACATTGTCAATTATGTGACCCATTGTCTCATATAAAATTAATGTGAAAATATCTTTAAAGAATTCATAGGCAGGGAAAAATTCTTCTTTCATGCTGAGCTTCCTTAGTTAAGGTAATGTGAATTAGATAATATACCATATTTCAATACTTTTTAGTTACCATAATTAAAGCAATTGTTTAATTTTCTGCCCCCATACAATAAAAATCGTTGGCTCGGTTGGAGTACTGTCATCTTTCCACAGTCTTATTTATTTCCCCATTCTATTTTATTTTTATTTTAATATTCTCTCTGTGTCATTGTCTTTCACTGAAAGCCATTTTAATGGCATGTTTTTTTTAATTTTTCAGACTAAAATAGAATAAATCATCTAAATTTCTCCATCATTAGATAGGAAACCCTCCTGTAGAAATGCCGTTTGCTATAATATCAAAGCTTTGCATTGAATAACGAACATTCTGAATTGATAAAATAACACTGGTATAATTTAACAGATAATCGGATTGTTAAGGCTTTCCAGGAAGTTACTCAGAATTATAGGAATGGGACCAAAAGATGACTCTGTACAAAATTCATTCATTGGTTTTAAATTAATAAATCAAAGAAAACATACTTTTGTTTTTAATGATTAATTTTTATATTGCCATTGAACTAGTGAATGTACATTATATATATACAATATAAATATACATGTATATGTATGCATATATATATACATATATATGTATATTCACATACCCCTCTATCCCACATAGATAATTGTTTTTTTATTTTTCAAACCAATGAAAGAATAAAAACATACCACAAGGAAAAATAAATTTTAAAGAATATCTTGTTTCTCTTCTGGCCTCTCTTAACTGTCTATACTAAGGAGGCAGATAACAGTGGAAGGTGATTCTGAAATAACAATATTGATTTCAGACTTACTTCCAGGATGATAGAATAATTTCCCCATCTCTCACTGTGTTGATAGATAAACCTAGATGGTGTAAGCAGTGTCTAAAATCCTAAATTGAAGGGGAATAATGTGATTCAAGCAACCAGAAACACAGTAATGTATGAGTAAATTCAGCCCAAGGAAGAAATTTGCTGAAAGGATAAGAAGATGTTCAATGGATCAAAGAATATACAGAAGAACTAGAACTTCTACAAAACGGGGCCCTGTTCTAAGGCCCTATTAGAAATAAATGGGCAACAATTCCCTTTGGGGACCGGCAGAAGTGATGAATGGGCAGCATTTATCTACCTTATGTCTCCCAGATACAGACTGATGATTCCTGGAGAGTCTGAGGTCTACACTTCACTCACTCACTTACTCACCCACTCTCGGTTATGGGAGTTGAGACTCTGATTGGCAATGACTTGAAGAGCACAGACACTGGGAGAGACTGTTTCTCAAAGGAATACCAGGGAGCTGCTTCCAAAAGACATGGAAACGGATATTAATTAGGCCACAAATATAATGTCCACTACACAGAATGGGCTGAAATCCAAATCAGCTTAGAAGGAGAGAGGTAGTAAGAAGCTGATTGACAAGATAAAGAAAGGTAAAGCCATCTACTCAAGTAAAATAATCTGAGAATGTTTATACACTCTTTCCAAAGACAGGTCCTAAGTTGTAGCTTATGATACTGTGCTTGTGAATAGTTATTTCAAAGGGGAGAACAAGTCAATTCTTTTTTCCTTTCCAAGTTTCCTAGATAGGAAAGCAAACACACTGTAATCTTTTTCAAACAGTCAAGCCTAGATTGGCTTTGCTTTCTTCTGACCCAGTTGGTGATACCCATTTTATCCATTTATATAGCTTCTTAAGCTTTTACCTCTTTATCTGTTGTGTATAAGATAGTTTGCTGCTCTGTGTGCTTAGCGCCAGATGTTTCTTCCTTTTACCCTGAGTTGCACAGATATACACATGTATTTGAGGTTGTAATATTTTAATGATTATTTCTATTAATGAGCTGCAAGTGCCTTCTACAAGGTTCTTTTGAAAGAATGGATCCCAGTCCTAACATGCATCTTGGAATTTGAAACCTAGAAATGTATAGAATTTACATTTATATAACAAGGCATTAGTTCTTCATCATCTGATTTTAATAATTTCAAGACAATGCTATGTCACAATTTTACCAGGAAAGTAATTTTTGGTGAGTCAGTCAGTCTTGTTACTGATTCTTTTCCCTAATAATTAAATGAAAGGAGTCATAACATTTTTCTATTGAATACATGAAGTTCATTGCTTTATTTGTGATTTACCAGTGGTTTTAGTATATTCACAACGTTGTACAACCATGGCCACTATAATTCCAGAACATTTCCATCACTTTAAGGAGAAACTGCATACAAATTGTAAATTTTTTTGTTCTAGTTCTGTGAAAAATGCCATTGGTAATTTGATAGGGATTGCATTGAATCTGTAGATTGCTTTGGGTAGTATAGTCATTTTAATAATATTAATACTTCCAATCCAAGAACACGGTATATCTCTCCATTTGTTTGTGTCATCTTTGGTTTCTCTCATCAGTATCTTATAGTTTTCTCCATACAGGTCGTTTGCCTCCTTAGGTAGGTTTATTCCTAGGTATTTTATTCTTTTTGTTGAAATGGTAAATGGTATTGTTTCCTTAATTTCTCTTTCTGATCTTTGGAAAACAGTATGGAGGTTCCTTAAAAAAACTAAAATTAGAATTACCATATGACTCAGCAATTACACAACTGGGCATATACTTAGAGAAAAACATAATACAAAAAGACACATGTATCCCAATGTTCATTATAGCAGTATTTACAATAGCCAGGATATGGAAGCAACTTAAATGTCCATTGACAGAGGAATGGATAAAGATGTGGAACATATATACAACAGAACATTACTCAGCCTTAAAAAGGAATGAAATTGGGTCATTTGTAGAGACATGGATTGACCTAGAGAATGTCATACAGAGTGAAATAAGTCAGAAAGAGAAAAACAAATACTGTATATTAACGCATATATGTGGAATCTAGAAAAATGGTATAGATGATCTAACTTGCAAAGCAGAAATGGAGACACAGGGCTTCCCTGGTGGCACAGTGGTTGAGAATCTGCCTGCCAATACAGGGGACATGGGTTCGAGCCCTGGTCTGGAAAGATCCCACATGTCGTGGAGCAACTAAGCTCGTGCGACACAGCTACTGAGCCTGCGTGTCTGGAGCCTGTGCTCTGCAACAAGAGAAGATTGCGACAGTGAGAGGCCCGTGAACCACGATGAAGAGTGGCCCCCGCTAGCCGCAACTAGAGAAAGCCCTCGCACAGAAACAAAGACCCAACACAGCCAAAAATAAATAAATAAATAAGTAAATTAAAAAAAAAAAAAGAAATGGAGACAGATGTAGAGAACAAATATATGGATACGAATGGGGAAAGGTCAGTGAGAAGAGTTGGAAGATTGGGATTGACACATATACACTATTGATACAATGTATAAAATAGACAACTAATAAGAACATACTATATAGCATACGGAACTTTATTTAATGCACTGTGGTGACCTAATAGGAAGGAAATCCAAAAAGAGGGGATATATGATTATGTATAGCTGATTCATTCTGCTGTACAGTAGAAACTAACACAACACTGTACGGCAACAATACTCCAATAAAAATTAATTAAAAAAAGAAAAAGAAACTGCATACCCATTAGCAGTTACACTCCATACCCCCTCCCTCCACCTTCATCCAGCCTCTGGCAAACACTAGTATATTTTCTGGCTCTATTAATTTATCTTTGCTGGACCCTTCAGAATCATAAATGGAATTATTCAATATGTGACCTTTTGTGTCTGGCCTGGGTCCTTTGCCATAACGTTTTAAAAATTCTCCCCTGTTGTATCACATATCAGTACATCATTCCTTTTTGTGTCTGAATAATATTCTATTATATGGCTGTATTACATTTTGTCCATTTGCCAACTGAATTTGGGTTCTTTCCACATTTCAGCTCTTATGAACAGCGATGCTATGAACATCCAGGTACAAGTTCTTTTGTGGACATCTGTTTTCAATTCTCTGTGGATGTGTACCCAGAATTGGAATGGCTGGGTCATAGGGTAACTCTGTATATAACTTTTTGAGGAATTGCTAAACCATTTTCCAAAGCAGTTTTACCATTTTACATTCCAACCAGCAGTGTATAAGGGATTCAATTTCTCTACATCCTCTCCAACACTTGTTGTTACTGGTCTTTTTGATTAGTCATCACAGTAGATGTAAAGTGATATCTCATTATGGTTTTGATTTGAATTTTCCTAATGACTAATGATGCTGAGAATTTTTTTGTGTGCTTATTGATCACTGGTGTATCTTCTTTGGAAAAATATTCAAATCCTTTGTCATGTTTTAATTATGTTATTTTTCTTTTTATTGCTCTGGTGATTGTGTCCTTTACATATTGAGTGTGAGTACTTCACAAGATATATAGTTTGCAAATACTTTCTTCTACTTTGTGGGTTGTCATTTCACTGGAGCACAGGCTCCGGACGTGCAGGCTCAGAGGCCATGGCTCACGGGCACAGCTGCTCCGCAGCACGTGGGATCCTCCCGGACCGGGGCAGGAACCCGTGTCCCCTGAATCGGCAGGCAGACTCCCAACCACTGTGCCACCAGGGAAGCCCCTGGCATTCTTTGAAAAACAAAAGTTTTTTTTTTTTTTAATTTTGATTAATCCCACTTTATTTATTTATTTTTTCTTTTTTGCCTATGCTTTGGTCTCATCCTTCAAAACATCACTGCCTAATCCAATGTTATGAAAATGTTCACCCATGTTTTCTTTTAAGAGTTTGTGATTTTAGCTTTCACATTTCGATCTTTGAACCATTTCAAATTAATTTTTGTATGTTGTGTGAGAAGGATTTCAAACTCATTCTTTTGCATGTAGATATCCAGTTGGCCAACAGTCTGTTATAGCCTATTCTTTTCCTTTTGAATTATTCTGGCCCCCTTGTCAAAAATCAATTTGTTCCTTGTTTTAGTCATTTCAGGCTTCTATGTTTTTCTCTGGGTCAATCTAGCTTAAAGTTTGTCAATTTTGTTTCTTTTTTTCAAAGAGCCAATTTTTGTTTTATTGATTTTCTCTAATTTTTTTCTATTCTCTATTTCACTAATTTCTGCTCTAATCTTTACTATTCCCTTCATTTTGCTGTTTTGAGTTTAGTTTGCTTTTTCTAGTTTCTTAAGGTAGGTTAGTTATTGATTTGAGATTTTCTATATAGATATTTAAAACTATCAATTTCTAAGTACTTTTACTGCATTCTGTAAGTTTTGACATATTGTTTCTTCATTTTCATGCATCTCAAAGTATTTTCTAATTTTCCTTTTGATTTAATTTTTGATCATTACTTATTTAGTAATATGCTGCTTAATTTCCAAACATTTGTGAATTTCTCAAATTTTCTTATATTACTGATTTCCAATTTCATTCCACTATGATCTGAGAAATAACTTTGTATCTTTGTATAACTTAATTTTTTTTTTAATTTGAGATTTTTGTGGCAATAAGCCTTTATTTTTCATACCAGGTAACCATCAGAGGACACACTACTATTTTTACACATAACAGAACGGAACAAAAGTATTTTAGCATGCTACTTTACTGTACATGGAAACTGGCTAACATCTTTAGACACTAAGTCTAGGAAATAAAATGAGTTAACACCATATGGTGATATGTTTATGAATTACTCTGCAGTCTTATTATAAGCTGTCTTTACCTGAAAGTACAATTATAGTCACTTTTTCGACCTTTGGGCAATTTTAAAATGCTTGTTAATATCTGAAATATCAACTTTAGAGAAATGTCTCTACAATTTCTTTGTCCATTTCTTAATTTGGTTACTCAACTTTTTATTTGTTGAGTTGTAGGAGTTCTTTATATATTCTGAATATTTTCCCCTTATTGGATATATGATTTGCAAATATTTTCTCCCAATCTGTAGTTTGCCTTTTCCTTCTGTTGATTTTGTCCTTTGATGCAGAAAAGTATTTAAATTCTATGTAGTCCCATTTGTCTATTTATACTTTTGTGCTTGTGCTTTCGGTGTCATAGCCAATAAACCATTGCCAAGTTCAATGTCATGAACATTTGCCCTATGTTTTCTTCTAGAAGTTTGAGTTTTAGAGCTTACGTTTAGGTCTTTAATACATATTGAATTAAATTTCTATATATGGTATAAAATAAGGGTCCAATTTTATTATTTTGCATTTGTATATTAGATGTGCACTTATTTTAGCTTATCTTACTTGAAGTTGTTTCTTAAATATATATATGTATGTGTGTGTGTGTGTGTGCCTGCAGGTGCCGTCCTTATTCTTTTGTCTCTGTTTTTTCTTTTTTCTTTTGCCCTACCCAGGTACGTGGGGAGTTTCTTGCCTTTTGGGAGCTCTGAGGTCTTCTGCCAGCCTTCAGTAGGTGTTCGGTAGGAGTTGTTCCACGTGTAGATGTATTTCTGGTGTATCCGTGAGGAGGAAGGCGATCTCCACGTCTTACTCTTCCGCCATCTTCCCGCCGACCTCCTGTTGTAATTTTCAACCTCAGAATTTCAGTGTGGTTCTTTTTTCTACTGCTACTCTGTATTTTGTGAGACATCATTCTAATACTTTCTTTTCATCCTTAGATATTGCTTTCTTTAGTTCTTAGAACATATTTAAAATAGTTGATTTAAAATCTGTTTAGATAAGTCCAGTGTTGACTTCCTCAGGGACAGTTTATTTTGACTCTTTTTTTTTGCCTGTATATGGGCCATATATTCTTGGGTTTCTTTTGTATTTTTCTTTTGTCTCATGTTTTTGATAAAGAACATGGAAATTTAAAATAATATGATGTGGCAAATATGAAACTCTGAGCATCCCCCCAGGAGTTTTTTGTGTTGTTGTTTGCTGTTGTTGGTAGCGGTGGTATTTGTTTAGTGACTTTCCTGAACTAATTCTGTGAAGTCAGTACTTTTTTGCCATAGGTGTTCACTGAAGTCTGTGCTCGGTAGGCAAATGGTAAGCTAATTATTGGTCAGAGATTTCCTCAAATGCTTTGAAGCCACACATTTCCCAGTCTGTTGAGGGCCTCTATATGCAAGTTTGGGCATGCCTTCAAACTCAGGCAGGCAGTTTACTACTTTGTTTTTTTTGCTTTTTGTTCCAGCATGTACAAAGCCTCAATGTCAGCCAGTGGTGAGAGAGCACTCCGTTGTGCCTCTCCAGTGGCTGTTGGGCTGCTGGTTTACGAGGTTACCATGATTATCAGCCTTTTGTTTTCAAGACTACTTAGACCTGGAGAGAAAGAAATGGGAATATGTTAAAATGACACAAAGCCCACTGTTCTGCTTGAGATTCAACTATGTTTCTTGAGTAAACACTCCTTGGACTTTTGCAGGCCTTCAGTTCATTTCCAGAGTTCTGAAAAAGTTGATTTGGACAATTATGCCATCAGTATTCTCACTTTTTTGAATAAAGGGGTAGCTTATTGGAAGACTTTGTCATTCCCACATGCTCACATATTTTAAACAGGGTTAGTAGTCCCTTATTAAATCATTTAATATACCTTATTGCTCTTCAAATAATGAATACGTGAGGGTCCTGCTGCATATTGTCTAAAGTGTGGAGCACATGTACAACTACATCATTTCGAGGATTCCTCCCTTATTTATAGGAGCAATTGCAATCTCCTAGGCTTGGTTTTCCTCCCAATTGGACTCTAGTGTCAGTGGCTTGGGAGTTTTTGATTTGGGGAAATCATATCTACATTGATTGGACTGGTAGATATTTTATCAATACGTAACATAATTTAAATTGATTTTGTACTGAGGGGGCCAAAATTTTGTTTGTTTTTTTCTGTAAGATGGCGCTAGTAGCACTTAGTTGTCTTTAACTTCATTTGGAACAATTTGTTAGATTGTATGTGACAGTTGTCACATCAGTGTGCATTTAAAAAAGGACTTATCAAAATTGGTGAATTTTTGTGTAGCCATTTTTTTTTTTTTTTTTTGCGGTACCCGGGCCTCTCACTGTTGTGGCCTCTCCCGTTGCGGAGCACAGGCTCCGGACGCGCAGGCTCAGCGGCCATGGCTCACGGGCCCAGCCGCTCCGCGGCATGTGGGATCCTCCCGGACCGGGGCACAAACCCGTGTCCCCTGCATCGGCAGGCGGACTCTCAACCACTGCGCCACCAGGGAAGCCCTGTGTAGCCATTTTAAAATTGAAGATGGAAGGAAAAAACTTCATTTTCAGCATATTATGCTTTATTATTTCAAGAAAGGAAAAAATGCAACTGAAACGCACAGAAAGCTTTGTGCAGTGTATGGAGAAGGTGCTGTGACTGATCAAACATGTCAAAAGTGGTTTGTGAAGTTTCACACTGGAGATTTCTTGCTGTGTGATGCTCCAGGGTTGGGTAGACCAGTTGAAGTTGATAGCAACCAAATCAAAACAATAATTGAGAACAATCAACATTATGCCACGTGGGAGATAGCTGACATACTCAAAATATCCAAATCTAGTTGAAAATCATTTGCACCAGCTTGGTTATGTTCATCGCTTTGATGTTCGGGCTCCACACAGGTTAAGCGAAAAAAACCTTAACTGTATTTCCATGTGTGATTCTGCACTTAATGTAATGAAAAAGTTCTGTTTTTAAAACAAATTTTGACAGGTAATGCAAAGTGGATATTGTACAATAATGTGGAATGGAAGTGGGGCAAGCGAAAGGAACAACCACCAACCACACCAAAAACCAGTCTTCATCTAAAGAAGGTGATGTTGTGTATGTGGTGGGATTGGAAGGGAGTCCTCTATTATGAGCTCCTTCCAGAAAACCAAACGATTAATTCCAACAAGTACTGCTCCCAAGTAGACCAATTGAAAGCAGCACTCAATGAAAAGCGTCAGTCAACAGAAAATGCATAATCTTCCATCAGGATAGCTCAAGACTGCATGTTTATTCAATGACCAGGCAAAAACTTGGCTGGGAAGCTCTGATTCATCTACCATATTCACCAGATATTGCACCTTCCGATCTCCATTTATTTCAGTCTTTACAAAATTCTCTTTAAGGAAAAAATTCAATTCCCTGGAAGACTGTAAAAGGCACCTGGAACAGTTCTTTGCTCAAAAAGATAAAAAGTTTTGGGAAGATGGAATTATGAGGTTGCCTGAAAAGTGGCAGAAGGTAGTGGAACAAAAGGGTGAATACGCTGTTCAATAAAGTTCTTGGTGAAAATGAAAAATGTGTCTTTTATTTTCACTTAAAAAACCAAAGGCACTTTTTGGCCCACCTAATAGTAAACACTAACTCTGTTTACACTCTGAGTAAAGGACAAACACTCTAAGCATGATTTTAGAGGATATTCATGAGATGAGCTCAAGCAGGTTTTGACAGCTCTTTTTATTGATTTTATTTAAATTAAAGGTGGTTTTAACTTCCTTCCAGTTGCAATTATCATAACTCATAGATGAATATTCTCTTCCTTTATAACTTGGAGTTGTGGGGGAGGGATTCATGCCCAATTACATAGTCAGGAGTTTAAACTCAAATTCTTAAATGCAAATTGTCCATTTTATGCATATTATCTAAATAATTAGAATTTCATTATAATAAGGCAAAAAGCACTGAATTTAAAATGCTAATTTCCATTGGATGTTCTTCAAAAATGATGTACATTGAACACAACACTGATTATTTAAGCAAATTTCAGTGAATGCTGAAAGAAAGGAGGAAGTGAAGATTTTGTGCATTTAAATGTGTTTTCAATCTGGCTTTCAAAAGGGTTCTTCATATACAAATAAAACACTTTATTACTTATCTCGTAAACACATGTCCAAGTAGATGAAAACCTTTCAGGAAAATCGCTAATGTTACTAATGTTAAAACACACTCATCAGAGTTCATAAAATACTTTGTGATACTCTTGCTAAAGCTATAGAAAATGAATTTCTATAATATGAACATTATAAAGAAAACTTTGTCTTAAGGAAACTGCAAGGAAACAGCAATTTATAGGATTTGGGGTTAAATTTATGTTTACATTCTAAGATACATCTAAGAATCCTCTGGCCATTGTAAATATTGAAGGATTACCATCTACTGAAAGTTTATTAAATATTCTGCTCATGCAACTCAACAGCAAAAGAATAAACAATCCGATTTAAAAATAAGCAGGAGATCTGAATGGACGTTTTTCCAAAGAAAATATACAGATGACCAGCAGGTACATAAAAGGGTGCTCACAATCATTAAACATCAAGGAAATGCAAATCAAAACCACAGTGAGCTACCACCTCACACCTGTCAGAATGCCTATTATCATAAATTCAAGAGATGACAAGTGATGGCAAGAATGTGGAGGAAAGGGAACACTTGCGCACTGTTGGTGGTTATGTAAATTGGTGCAGTCACTATGGAAAACAGTAGGGAGGGTCCTCAAAAAAATTTTTAAAAACTACTGCATGATTCAGCAATTCCACTTCTGGGTGCTTATCCAAAGGAAACGAAAACACTCGAAAAGATATAATGCATCCCCATGTTCGTTGCAGCATTACTTAAAATAGCAGAGGGGCTTCCCTGGTGGCCCAGCGATTGGGAGTCTGCCTGCTAATGCAGTGGACACGGTTCCAGCCCTGGTCTGGGAGGATCCCATATGCCGCGGAGCGACTGGGCCTGTGAGCCACAACTGCTGAGCCTGCGCGTCTGGAGCCTGTGCTTCACAACAGGAGAGGCCGCGATAGTCAGAGGCCCGCACACCGCGATGAAGAGTGGTCCCTGCTTGCCACAACTAGAGAAAGCCCTCGCACAGAAACGAAGACCCAACACAGCAAAAAAAAATAAATAACTGAACTCCTACCCCCAACATCTTCTTAAAAAAAAAAAGAAATAGCAGAGACTTGGAAGCAACCTACATCCACTGACGAAGGTATGGATAAAGAAAATGTGATTATATGTGTATGTGTATGTACGTACACATCCAATGGAATATTATTCAGCCATTGAAAAGAAGGAAATTCTGTCATTTGGGACAACATGGGTAGGCATTGAAGACGTTATGCTGAGTGAAATAAGTCAGACAGAAAAACACGAATACTGTATGATCTCACTTATATGTGGAATTTGGAAAGAAAAATGAACTCAAAGATATGTGAAATGGACAAAGGTGGTTAAAAGGTACAAACTTCCGGTTGTAAAATAGATAAAAAATGTAAAAATACTCTCTTAAGAAAGGATCTTAAAAGTTAGCATCACAAGAAAGAAATGTGTGTGACGGATGTTGTTTAGACTTATTGTGGCGACCATTTTGCAATATACACATATATTGAATCATTATGTTGTGCACCTGAAGCTAACATAACGTTACATACCAATTATCTCTCAGTTTTAAAACAGTATATATAATAACATTTTAAAAAGGAAAAAAAAATATTCTACTCTGATGCTTTCTTCATTGTTCATGATCTTTTTACAAAAATATGTTAGAGCCTTAACTATTGAATACAAGTCTTTCTAGACATTCTAGAAATGGATCCACTTATGAAGATGCCACAGTGACTCGAAAGGAAATTGAATTCCACTCTTGTTATACCAAAATATGTTTGATATGTTTTAAGTACCTGTTATATCAAAAGGAACAAGGAGGTGATGATATAAGAAGGAGAGGTTAAAGACATTAGGCTAGCAGCATAGCATAGTGCTAGAGTGTTTGAAGCCCTGGATTCTGCCCTTACTTGCTGTGCTGCCTTGGACAATTTGCTTAACACCTCTCTGTATAGAGTTTTCCCACCTAGGGTGCTAAGCAAAATAGGTGTTCAAAATATATATATATATATATATTTAACAAGCAGAAAACGTTTGTTGTGGAGTGGAAAACTGAATTAGTTGGGATGCTCTAAGTTGAATGTTAACTCCCTGGGTTTGTAGGTCAATAAGAAGTAAGAAGTTTTCTGCAGGAGAGATGAGTGGAAAATTCAAGACATTTTGTGGAAACGATGTTGGCAGTGATAGGCTTCTTCCCCTCTACTCAAGGCTCACTCTTAAGGTGATCTGTGCTACATCTGATGGGTTTACATGTGGATTCTATTGGCATAGTACTCCACCTTCAAAGGGCTAACCTGAGGAAACTGGCCCTAAATGCCAGGTGTGCTGGTGGAAGTAGCTCCCAGCCCAGAGCAGAGAGTGATGGACAGTGGCCTCTTCTACCTTCTTACCAACAGCATCCAGAGAAAGGTTTGTGAGGAGGTCGCATATGCTGACATATACATCATCTACAAATGGGAGGAATATTTTGTATTGATAAATAGCACAGTATTATACCATGGTGAAGGTCCCTGGCTCAGTTAGAATTCCTGCTCTTCCTCTTACTAGCTATATAATTTTGGCTGAGACTCAGTTTCCTCATATATAAAATGAATAACTGCAATCAACCCAAGAGGATTATTATGAGACTTCAATGATATTATGTATAGAAATTACTTAGTGTAGTGACAGAAACATTATAAACACCCACTGTATATTGATATAGTAATAAACTATTATCGGTAAAGATTATTTCATGCACCAGGATTATTAATAATATACATGCAGGAAATACCCTCATCTAAAATGTACCGTAAACATTTTGTAAAATATTTGCAGAGGGAGGCCAATTATTTGTCTGTTGTAAATGTGTCTGATTCCAGAAGGTTTCTGGTTATAACCCATGAGTACTCACAAACTATTATATAAAGCATGTCAGGGGCAAAACTCTTGGACTGGAAATTCCTAAACCATGTACAAAAAGTAACATTGAAGAAGAAACTGAGACTTGAACACAAATATCACTTTATAAAAAATGTGAATCTAATCACGATTTACTGCAAATGGAGAGTCACAGAAAACTCAGTCACAGTCCTGCTTCTAAGAAGAGGCTGCAGAGACAGGGAAACTAGGAAACTAAGTGGCTGGAAACCAGTTTGAAGAGCTCAAGCCTTTAGTGGGTGATAAAGTTGTTTTCAGAGTATTATCACAGAGCTGATATTATCATCAGTGCAATATATCTGCCCATATTATGAAATAGGTTGGGGGATAATCAGCATTTGTATGAGTAGATTAGAGTTCCAGCTGTGCTTTGTTGAAACGTTTTGGTAAAGATTTGAGAGAAAGACCCCAAATGAGGGATGTTTGAATGAACTAGAAAGGAAGTGGGAAAAAAGTGTTTGGAAACTGCAAGTTTTCCAATTACAAGTGACACAGGAGATAAATCTAGTGTGGGGAGATTTCTTTAAAACATGGCCCTCACTGTGCTTAAGCACTGTTGAGCAGAGATGTTAAGAGATTCTCAATAAATATGAATTGAGATTAATCATTTTTCTGAAAGACAGTTGAAGAAACAAAATTTAGTAGGGATTAACCAGGGATCTTATTTGATGAGTATTTCTGGAATAATCCAGTTATTAGACATGTGCAGATTGGGATATATATTCACTTGTGCCTCAGATTTTTCACCTGTGAAATGAGGATGGGGTTGAGAGATAAAATCGAAGATGCCCAGTTAAATTTGAATTTTGGATTAGGAATAAATAATTTTCATTCATATATCCCATTCAGTATTTGAGACTTATAATAAATGTATTACCACCCTCATGTGAATATAAAAGCCATATCTTATGAATTGAGATTTTCAAACATTTCCCATGTACAAATATTTCACTATCCACACCTCCAAAAGCCATAATCACTCCATGCAAGTAATATTTTAATCTGAAGTCATGCTATTTGGATCTTATGGTCTTACATGGATAGCAGCGTAATGTTTACCTTGCTTATAACTTTTGGTTTGCCAAATTAATCTTTTGGGAATTGATTGCTTCTAGTTAGGTATCTAATCCCCAATTTTGTTATTTGTCCATAAGAGAAAAATAGAAAAATTATATCTGACTTTGCATGAATGTGTCAAATGGCTAGTCTATTACCAGGTGCTGATGGATGAAATAAAACTGTCCTAATTCAAGATAGATTTCATTTATTTTCTAATGAGAAAAATGGAAAAAGCTAACATTTTGAAGTATTAGTCTATGCATATCACATTTCCTTTTTTACCCTGTCGTAATTCCTGCTCCATTTTGGTCCAAGAGACAAGAGGCCTTAGTTTGCTCCAAGGCAACCTTATCAAGTAGAACTATCACTAGCATCAAGTTCTTGTTCTTGTTTGGGCCACATTCAAGTGTAAGTACAATTTAAAGCATACGTGACTCAATTCTATCACCACTGCCCAGGCTAGAATAAGTCCCTTTAAGCTAAACAAAGAAACAAAACTTAGAGGGGAATCAAGAGTATTAGATGTTGGGGAAGTTGCAGCCAGTTCTCTTCACTGAGGAGTAATAGAACCCCAGAGAAATGTGGGTATTAGGAATGGAAGAGAGTATACCTCTTCCTGTCTGACTGCCTTGAGAACTGGCAAGCTTCCCAGAGTTCTCTGGCCCACTATGGAATTGATGTGTGGAATATAAATGGCAGCATGGAGATCTCAGAGAGATGGCTTGGGATAGCCCAAGTCAAGTTCCCATACATGTTATTGAAGGGGCATAAATTGTCACCCATGTCATTGCATTAAATCAGAATGTTTCAGACAAGACACTAAGAACCAGTCAAGTCGCAGCAGTCTTTCCTAGTGGATAAAGGCCATATACCAAGGACAAAGTGACAAAGTAAGTATTTCTGCAGATATTGTCATAAAGTAGTTCAAGCTAATGATCAGATGCAACCCCTGAAGACAGGAGGCTATGTAATCCTCCAAACCTCCAATTTAATGCTTCTATAATGAGAAATGATGGAGGAGTAGCATACATTGCTTCAGTTTTCTTTCTGAAGCAAAAGAAAACACTGGAGTGGCTGTTTTCACCCTACAAGAAGTAAAAGTTTAAGATGGAGAGGAAATCGATTTATTTCAGACAAAGAAATTTACACTTATCATCCTTCCTCCAAAGCCCCCATGGAGTATAAGGTTTGAAGATTTATATCTGCCTTTAGTAATTATAAAACAAGTCTAAATATTGCTATTATTGAAAATGTGGATAACAAATTTATGACAGGGTTTAAATGAATTCCTGATTACATATATGAAAATGTTTATACAGATGTTAGGATAAACACTGATTGAGTGCCTACTATGTTCCAGGCACCATACTAGGTCCTTTATAAGTGTATTCACTTTGCTCTTGGCCATAATCTTAAGAGATTCACAACTCTACCAATATTAAACCTGAGGCTCAAAGAGATTGAATAATTTGTGCAAGTCTCATACAGCTTGTAATTGGCAAGGTTGGGTTTGAATGTGAGCCATTTACTTCAAAGTCGAAACTCTTTGGGATATCAGAACACAGAGTTTCCCTGGTAAACATCATTTGTTATCAGTTCCTGCTCGACTTAACCTTGGGTAGCCCTACTGAAGCTTATAGGGATCTTCTAACTCTCTTTCATCTTCATTTCAAGAATCCAAAGGCCTTGGCCAATGCCAAGTTTTTGCGGAGGGAGCTTCTGCCTTATTCAGCAGCTTTGAAACAATTTTGGCATCAATTTTTAGCTCTCCACTGCAAACTGAGCATGCAGAATGTAGAAAAATGTGTTTTTTTCACTCCCGATGAAAGAAGAAAGGTCTACTTGATTTTTGACAAAGGCCTTGGGTTAGTAAAAACATTAATAGCATAATGCCTCACAGTAAGTCACCTCAACTCTTGAACACACATATTCTCTCATAAAAAGTAGGAATATTGAAATTGTATTTGGAATTGTACTTAAGGGCTGACTATGGTGTCCTCCCAACGTCAAGTCCAGGAGATGTCAGTCTTGTTATCCTTTAACTGAGTCCTGACCAAATGGTGTTCTTTCTGGCATTCCTCATATTTCTTATAAGTCTTGTCTCTTAATCCTGGGCCATTGCTCTAGAAACTTATAGAAAAGTCTAATGGTTTCCAGCATACACTAAATTATTCTTATTAATTGTGCATCCTGAGGCATTTTTTCTTTTTTACATGATTTTATGGCCATATCATTGGAAACTTTGAAAGAAATGTCTCTGACACTTTAATTCACTCCATCATTTTTTTTTCTGGAAATTTCTCACCAATTAATTTGTAATCTCTGTTGCCTGTTTTGCTACAAGTGCATTTCCTTAATTAGCCTACGAGAACAGACATTTATTAAAAAAAAAAAAAAACTGCTTGGAGAACATTATTTCAGACTCACCACTGCCTAAGAAAATAAAAAACTCTCTACAGAACTTAGAGAAAAGAATCTCAGGGGCTATTATCTCCATGTTAAGCATGGCTTGACAAAGCAGATTAAATTAAATTGCTCACATTAGAATAGCTCTCCTCTTGCTACTGAGGCTGAGGAATGGATTGGTCTAAATACCTTGGTGGTGGGATGAATTGGGAGATTGGGATTTACATATATACACTGATATGTATAAAATAGATAACTAATAAGAATCTGCTGTATAAAAAATAAATTAATTAAATTAAACAAAACCTTGATGAAATATTCACAAAATGTAAATTTTATTGTGGAAACAAATTACTTGTCATAAATTGAAAATATGATGTAATCAATGTTTTACATATTGCCTTTAAGACTTTAAAAAAAATAATCTATTTTGATACCATATTATTATTGGTCCAAGAAAATGCTAGGATTTTATAAAAATTCTTGGATGAAGTAAATAGATTTTTCACCTTAAAAAACATGAGAATATGGAGAGTCTTTTTGCAGTCTGATAACATATTCCAGTCTCCATACAAGGGGGAAGGACTCTTCTAGCAACCTCAGAAATGTCTGTTCTTGTCAATTCAGACTCTGAAAATGTCCTTAAATCCAAGAAATTTGCTTTTTCCCCTTGGCTCTGTTTCTAATGGCCGGAACCAAATTTTTCCATTTATGAATGACTAATCCATTCTTCTAGAGATATTTCTTCTATTCCCTTGAGCAGAATAATTTAAAATATCACTAACTTTTCTTTAGCTCATATTCATGTATTTTAAGAATTTGTGGGGAATTATAAGATTTTATCCAAAATAACACAGTATGCTGAAAAACTCCTAATTTTTTTCTTTTGTAATAATATAATTTAAAAACTAGAATAATTATTTCCAAAGTAAACATAATATGTTATGATTTAAACAATTTAACCTCATCTTAACCATAGCCTTGACATTCTGACTTATTAAGGGAAGATAATTTGTGTTGATAAACTAATGGTCTTTATGTTTTACTTAAAATCACACTCTGATTTTTTCAGAAGCTTATAGAAAAAAATTTAGGATCTGTAAGAAAAGTTTCTCTAAGAAACAATTTATCTTAAGTCCAGGATTGAAACACAAGGAGAATTTCGATATTTTGAATCAGGTCCAAGGAACTGGCAGTGTGAAACCACGTGAAAATGCAAAAAACATTTTAAAGAAAAGGTTACTATATTCTTTTGCAGTAATCCTAAAGATATATAGTTCATATTATGCCAGAATATAGATAGAATTACTTAAGGGAAAATGCTTTTATTCTACTGAAACTAGCTTTCATCTCCTCATCAATTAGATAACATATTAGACATTAGTGATAGAAAGACATTTGAAAGCAATGCCGTTTTAGCATAATCCTGATTAATGTCTATAAAGTTCTATAGGCTGAATTAAGAAAAACTCCATATTAAGGGGAAAATATATCCACATATCTATAGCCCAGGAAGAAATATGCTCAAAACAATGACCTGGAGACTCTCTATGATACCACCCAATTGCCTTCCAAATCATCAAAGAACTTTTAACCACTGTAACCTGTAGTTTTAACAGTAAATTCATGGTGCATTAATCTACTAATAATTAGTAATTCACGGACAGTCTATATTAAAACATTACTGAAATTATATATTCTATTAATAGGTCAGTCATTATATTACACTACAAGTTCAAAAGTTAAGAGTGTAAACAGAAATACACATAAAGCCAGTATTTGAACCTTCTTATTGTGGAATCAAAAACCATAAATTGAGGAAATCACTATGAAGACGGAACTTGATGGGGAGTCTAGGGAATTAAATGATTGGTTTCTGAGACATCTGAGTGTCCTTAATTTTTTAAACCAGGTATTAACATCCCCAAGGTGTGCCAGAAAAGTTCAATAATGTCTAAGGTGGTTTGACTTGCTCTGTGGTGATCACTGGGCAGTGACATCTTGGAATGTTCATAATGATGTAGCAGCAGACAAAGCATAAGCCATTTCAGGGGTAACAAATGCTGACTGACTCCAACGTACATGTTTCAGACTAAGTTGCCTTGAAATATACCTACGACAAAGAGAAATTATTAGAGATTTAATGAAGAGTTGGGGCACACCTAGTCTTTTAGTGGTGTCCTTTCTCAGAGGCTCAAAGCTTTAAGATTGGGACTTCCCTGGTGGTTCAGCGGTAAAGAATCTGCCTTCCAATGCAAGGGACGTGGGTTCGATCCCTGGTCAGGGAACTAAGATCCCACATGCTGTGGGGCAACTAAATCCGCGTGCCACAACAACGGGGCCCATGCACCTCAACTAGAGAAGAGAAAACCTGCACGCCACAACTAGAGAGAAGCCCACAAGCTGCAACAAAGAGCCCGCGTGCCACAACAAAATATCGCACATGCCTCAATGAAGATTCTGCGTGCTGCAAATAAAACCCGATGCAGCCAAAAAATAAAAATAAAAACTTTAAGATTAAAAAATGTTAAATGCTAGGAAGGAAAAAAAGAATGTTTCTCTTTTATCCATGTGATTGAGTCTGATAAATACGTATTGTTTACATTTATATCTTAAGAAACTAGAATCCATTCAGTCTCTCATGTCACGCTACTGCATATGGATATACATTTTATCTGGCACTGCCTTGAAGAAAGGACGTTTCTTCATCAGGACAGCAAGTAAGGTGATCAAATCCAAATAATCCAAATGAATTATTAAAATACAACAGTTTTAAATAAGTTCATTTGTATTTTTTTTTCATACTCCACATATAACATGTCATTCTGTTATTTACAAAGCAGAAATAGGCTCACAGACATAGGAAACAAACTTATGGTCATCAAAGGGGAAAGGGAGGGAAGGATAAATTAGGTGGATGGGATTAACAGGTACATACTACTATATATAAAATAGATAAACAACATGGACCTACTGTATAGTACAGGGAACTATACTAAATATTTTGAAATAACCCATAAGAGAAAATAATCTGAAAAAGAATATATATAATGGAATCACTGTGCTGTACACCTGAAACTAACATGGCATTGTAAATCAACTATATTTCAATAAAAAAATAAAATAAAATACAACACTTTTACTAAAGCTACTTGAAAATCTTTTAATTTGATCAACGTGTGTGTGTATGTGTGTGTGTAGTGGGCCTACTGCTATATCAAGGACCAAATATCTATGTGATATTTTATGTATGTAAACATGTTTATAGAAAACCAATCCTTCCCCACAAAGAACTTAATCTAAAATACTGCATTAGTTAACTTGGGCTGCCATAACAAAATACCATAGATGTGACTTACATAACATTTATTTATTTTCTCATAGTTCTGGAGGCTAGAAATACAAGATCAGCATGCCAGCATGGGCAGGTTCTGGTGAGAACCCTCTTTCTGGCTTGCAAATGGCCTTCCTCCTGCTGTGTCCTCACATGATGGAGACAAAGAGACCTCTCTCATGTCTCTTCAAGGACACTAATCCTATAGGATCAGGGCCCTATTCTTATGATCTTTAAGGTAATTAACCTTAATTACTTCTGTAATGACCATATCTCCAAAAAGTCACATTGGGGGGTTAGGGCTTCAACATATAAATTTGAGGGGAACACAAATATTCAGTCCATGAAAACTAGTACTTTCTCTTTCCCTATAATATAACTATTAGAAAAAAAGATAAAAATAAAAGAGAAAAAGTAAAAGAATAAAAAAGAACAGTATGAGAAAACATAGATAAGTTGCTGTGGATGTTTAGATGAGAAAGAGACTGCTTTTAGAAAGCAGTTCATGGGGAATGCAGTATCATGTATAGATGATATTTACAACAACCATATAATTTATTTTCCAAGGTGGGTCACTTTTAAAATTAACGGGACACTATTAATCATTGCAGAATTAGCCAAGACCAAAGGCAGCCCATGTAATGGCACCTGGACTCATTTAGCTTTATTGAAGAATAGAGAGTATAAGAGGAACATGGCAGGGAAGATTTCTTTGCATTAAAATCAGTCGAGGTTTAGACTCAGATTGGAAGTAAATGGAAGGCAATTCAAAGCTTCCAGAGGCAGGAGTGCCCTGATCAGAGCTGGGCTTTATTGCGATAAATTGGGAAGCAGTGTAAGTGGAATATATGGCAGATTTTAATAAAGATGGTGGCTGTGGAAATAAAGAAGAGGATACAAGTGAGATATGTGGAGATACAGTTGGCAGAACATAGGGGCTGATGATGAGAAACACATGGCTCAGGTCTACAAGGAAATGATTGCCTATTTGTCCACTATTCTCTCCTTATGTACTCCTTATTCTCTGCTCTGTTCTGTGGGCTTGGCACTGCATATTCAAACCCACCCTTTATAGTGTAGAAGAAGGTTGTTAAGTTCCAAACATCATGAAATGCTGCTGCCCAGTTGAAAATTTGTGTGAGTGAACAGTAAGCACAGGTGACCTCTCAAAGGTCATATTTTCTATGCCACTAAAGCATGCCTAGGGTGTAAAAACAGTAATATGTTAAACACTGTTCTGCTTGAGGGATTTTCCAAAAGTCTCTGGGTACCTCCTAGCTGAGATCTCATCCGTCAAAATAAAAGTAAAAGGTAATGAAGTCTGGGAGTTAAAGTGTTTCAAGATTTCTTATGCTGCCCTTTAAAAGCAGTGTTAGGTAGGTTTTAGATAAGAAATAGTAAAAAGATATTATGTTATAAACCCTACACCACATGATTAAAAACATTCTGAATGTGAAAGCAAGCAACTTACTTACTCTTCTCTTCTCCTCACCCTCTACCCAACTCCCACCCACTAGAGGAAAAGTCCATCTTAGAACTCATCAGTTTACCTGAAAAATATTTATATTTTGCATTTCTAGTTAGAAGGGCAGGAAAACTATGTCATACATAATAATTTTCACTAATCAGACCAAAGTGTTTTCATTTTGTCATTATGTGGCAGCTTTGAATATTTGGTTTTCAGACTTTTCTTGCTTTTCATGGACTAGGATACAGTAGATTTTTTTTAAACTTTACTGTTGCATGTGAAAGGAGTGCTGAGGAATGATTATCTAAGAAGTCAAGTTTATCCATAGACATATAGACAGAAATCTCTTAAGTAAGAACTGCTGCACCAGACCTTATGTAGCTTTTTAAAAGACATAGTATTCACTTGTTATCATCACATGCTTCAGAACAACTCATGGAAATATCATTTACTTATAACAATTTATAACAGTCATTTACTTCTGAATCCATTGCTAAGCACTGGTCATACTCAGGAGTAATTAATTCTCGGCCTGATGAAAGCTGTACCTCTTCTCTCAGGTAGGGAATAAGTGTGACTCTTTGTTCTGAGCTATGAATACAGGTTTTAGGCAATGCAAATGGGAAGCATAGGCAGGGAGGAAGAACAAGACAAGCACACATCAAAAAACCATAGGGATTCCCTGGTGGCGCAGTGGTTGAGAGTCCGCCTGC